>NC_052571.1:9104359-9106859 GCF_016699485.2 Gallus gallus
CCCTAACCCTAACCCTAACCCTAACCCTAACCCTAACCCTAACCCTAACCCTAACCCTAACCCTAACCCTAACCCTAACCCTAACCCTAACCCTAACCCTAACCCTAACCCTAACCCTAACCCTAACCCTAACCCTAACCCTAACCCTAACCCTAACCCTAACCCTAACCCTAACCCTAACCCTAACCCTAACCCTAACCCTAACCCTAACCCTAACCCTAACCCTAACCCTAACCCTAACCCTAACCCTAACCCTAACCCTAACCCTAACCCTAACCCTAACCCTAACCCTAACCCTAACCCTAACCCTAACCCTAACCCTAACCCTAACCCTAACCCTAACCCTAACCCTAACCCTAACCCTAACCCTAACCCTAACCCTAACCCTAACCCTAACCCTAACCCTAACCCTAACCCTAACCCTAACCCTAACCCTAACCCTAACCCTAACCCTAACCCTAACCCTAACCCTAACCCTAACCCTAACCCTAACCCTAACCCTAACCCTAACCCTAACCCTAACCCTAACCCTAACCCTAACCCTAACCCTAACCCTAACCCTAACCCTAACCCTAACCCTAACCCTAACCCTAACCCTAACCCTAACCCTAACCCTAACCCTAACCCTAACCCTAACCCTAACCCTAACCCTAACCCTAACCCTAACCCTAACCCTAACCCTAACCCTAACCCTAACCCTAACCCTAACCCTAACCCTAACCCTAACCCTAACCCTAACCCTAACCCTAACCCTAACCCTAACCCTAACCCTAACCCTAACCCTAACCCTAACCCTAACCCTAACCCTAACCCTAACCCTAACCCTAACCCTAACCCTAACCCTAACCCTAACCCTAACCCTAACCCTAACCCTAACCCTAACCCTAACCCTAACCCTAACCCTAACCCTAACCCTAACCCTAACCCTAACCCTAACCCTAACCCTAACCCTAACCCTAACCCTAACCCTAACCCTAACCCTAACCCTAACCCTAACCCTAACCCTAACCCTAACCCTAACCCTAACCCTAACCCTAACCCTAACCCTAACCCTAACCCTAACCCTAACCCTAACCCTAACCCTAACCCTAACCCTAACCCTAACCCTAACCCTAACCCTAACCCTAACCCTAACCCTAACCCTAACCCTAACCCTAACCCTAACCCTAACCCTAACCCTAACCCTAACCCTAACCCTAACCCTAACCCTAACCCTAACCCTAACCCTAACCCTAACCCTAACCCTAACCCTAACCCTAACCCTAACCCTAACCCTAACCCTAACCCTAACCCTAACCCTAACCCTAACCCTAACCCTAACCCTAACCCTAACCCTAACCCTAACCCTAACCCTAACCCTAACCCTAACCCTAACCCTAACCCTAACCCTAACCCTAACCCTAACCCTAACCCTAACCCTAACCCTAACCCTAACCCTAACCCTAACCCTAACCCTAACCCTAACCCTAACCCTAACCCTAACCCTAACCCTAACCCTAACCCTAACCCTAACCCTAACCCTAACCCTAACCCTAACCCTAACCCTAACCCTAACCCTAACCCTAACCCTAACCCTAACCCTAACCCTAACCCTAACCCTAACCCTAACCCTAACCCTAACCCTAACCCTAACCCTAACCCTAACCCTAACCCTAACCCTAACCCTAACCCTAACCCTAACCCTAACCCTAACCCTAACCCTAACCCTAACCCTAACCCTAACCCTAACCCTAACCCTAACCCTAACCCTAACCCTAACCCTAACCCTAACCCTAACCCTAACCCTAACCCTAACCCTAACCCTAACCCTAACCCTAACCCTAACCCTAACCCTAACCCTAACCCTAACCCTAACCCTAACCCTAACCCTAACCCTAACCCTAACCCTAACCCTAACCCTAACCCTAACCCTAACCCTAACCCTAACCCTAACCCTAACCCTAACCCTAACCCTAACCCTAACCCTAACCCTAACCCTAACCCTAACCCTAACCCTAACCCTAACCCTAACCCTAACCCTAACCCTAACCCTAACCCTAACCCTAACCCTAACCCTAACCCTAACCCTAACCCTAACCCTAACCCTAACCCTAACCCTAACCCTAACCCTAACCCTAACCCTAACCCTAACCCTAACCCTAACCCTAACCCTAACCCTAACCCTAACCCTAACCTAACCCTAACCCTAACCCTAACCCTAACCCTAACCCTAACCCTAACCCTAACCCTAACCCTAACCCTAACCCTAACCCTAACCCTAACCCTAACCCTAACCCTAACCCTAACCCTAACCCTAACCCTAACCCTAACCCTAACCCTAACCCTAACCCTAACCCTAACCCTAACCCTAACCCTAACCCTAACCCTAACCCTAACCCTAACCCTAACCCTAACCCTAACCCTAACCCTAACCCTAACCCTAACCCTAACCCTAACCCTAACCCTAACCCTAACCCTAACCCTAACCCTAACCCTAACCCTAACCCTAACCCTAACCCTA
>NW_024095975.1:0-103662 GCF_016699485.2 Gallus gallus
ATTTTCTCTTTGAAATCCCCATTTAAGGCGAAATCATGATTTTCTCTCGAGAACCACCATTTAAGCGAAATCACATCGTTTTCTTTTCGGAAAACCCCCATTTAATATAAATCGAATAGCAATCAACTGTTTTAATCTCCGAGAATCCAACATTTAAGCAAATATCACGCGTTTTTCTTCGCAAATCCACCATTTAAGCGAAAATCGTGAATTTTTTCTTGCAAATCCCCCATTTAAGCGAAAATCACGTGTTTTCTCTCGAAATCTCCCTTTTCATCATAAAATCATGCGTTTTCTTTTCGCAAATCCCCCATTTAAGCGAATATCACGATTTTCTTTTCGGAAATCCCCCTTTTCATCGAATATCACGCGTTTTGTCTCCGAGAATCCCACATTCAGGCAAATATCACGCGTTTTCTCTTCGGAAATCCCCCATTTAAGCAAAAATCACGTGTTTTTCTTTCGGAAATCTCCCTTTTCATCATAAAATCACGCGTTTTCTTTTAGCATATCCCCCATTTAAGCAAAAATGACGTGTTTTCTTTTCGGAAATCCTCCGTTTAATCGAATATCACGCTATTTATCTTCGCAAATCCCACATTTAAGCAAATATCATGCATGCGTTTTTTTTTCTTCAAAAATCCCCCATTTAGGCTAAAATAATGATTTCTCCTCGGTAATCACCCATTTAAGCGAATATCACGCATTTTTTCTTCGAGAATACCCCATTTAAGTGAAAATCACGCATTTTCTCTTCAGAAATCCCCCATTTAAGCGAAAATCACACGGTTTCTCATCAGCAATCCCCCATTTAAGCAACAATTACGCGTTTTTCTCTATGCAAATCCCGCATTTAAGCGAAAATCATGCATTTTATCTTTGAAAATCCCCCATTTAAGCGATAATCCTGCGTTTTCTTTTCGAGAATCCCCCATTTAAGTGAAAAATCACGCGTTTTCTCTTCAGAAATCTGCCATTTAAGCGAATATCACGCATTTTCTCTTCGCAAATCCCCCATTTATGCCAAAATCATGCAGTTTTTCTTCGCAAATCCCCCATTTAAGCAAATATCACGCGTTTTTTCTTCGAGAATACCCCATTTAAGTGAAAATCACGCGTTTATTCTTTGAGAATACCCCATTTAGGCGAAAAACAGGCATTTTCTCTTTGGAAATCCCCCATTTAAGCGAAAATCACGTGTTTTCTTTTCGGAAAACCCCCCATTTAATCGAATATCAACCGTTTTATCTCTGAGAATCCCCTATTTAAGCAAATATCACGCGTTTTCTCTTTTGGAAATCCCCCATTTAAGCGAAAATCATGCTTTTTCTCTTCGGAAATCACCCATTTAAGTGAATCTCACGCGTTTTCTCTTCGGAAATACCACATTTAGGCGAAAATCATGAATTTTCTCCTCAGAAATCACCAATTTAAGCGAATATCATGCAGTTTCTCTTCGGAAATCCCCCTCTTAGGTGAAAATGATAAATTTTCTCTTTGGAAATCCCCCATTTAAGCGAAAATCATGAATTTTCTCTTCGAGAACCACCATTTAAGCGAAAATCACTCGTTTTCTTTTCGGAAAACCCCCATTTAATCGAATATCAACTGTTTTATCTCCGAGAATCCAACATTTAAGCAAATATCACGCGTTTTCTCTTCGCAAATCCACCATTTAAGCGAAAATCGTGAATTTTTTCTTTGCAAATCCCCCATTTAAGCGAAAATCACGTGTTTTCTCTTCGGAAATCTCCCTTTTCATCATAAAATCATGCGTTTTCTTTTCGCAAATCCCCCATTTAAGCGAATATCACGATTTTCTTTTCGGAAATCCCCCTTTTCATCGAATATCACGCGTTTTGTCTCCGAGAATCCCACATTCAGGCAAATATCACGCGTTTTCTCTTCGGAAATCCCCCATTTAAGCAAAAATCACGTGTTTTCTTTTCGGAAATCTCCCTTTTCATCATAAAATCACGCGTTTTCTTTTAGCATATCCCCATTTAAGCAAAATGACGTGTTTTCTTTTCGGAAATCCTCCGTTTAATCGAATATCACGCTATTTATCTTCGCAAATCCCACATTTAAGCAAATATCATGCGTTTTTTCTTCAAAAATCCCCCATTTAGGCTAAAATAATGATTTTCTCCTCGGTAATCACCCATTTAAGCGAATATCACGCATTTTTTCTTCGAGAATACCCCATTTAAGTGAAAATCACGCATTTTCTCTTCAGAAATCCCCCATTTAAGCGAAATCACACAGGTTTCTCATCAGCAATCCCCCATTTAAGCAACATTACGCGTTTTCTCTATGCAAATCCCGCATTTAAGCGAAAATCATGCATTTTATCTTTGAAAATCCCCCATTTAAGCGATAATCCTGCGTTTTCTTTTCGAGAATCCCCCATTTAAGTGAAAAATCACGCGTTTTCTCTTCAGAAATCTGCCATTTAAGCGAATATCACGCATTTTCTCTTCGCAAATCCCCCATTTATGCCAAAATCATGCAGTTTTTCTTCGCAAATCCCCCATTTAAGCAAATATCACGTTTTTTCTTCGAGAATACCCCATTTAAGTGAAAATCACGCGTTTATTCTTTGAGAATACCCCATTTAGGCGAAAAACAGGCATTTTCTCTTTGGAAATCCCCCATTTAAGCGAAAATCACGTGTTTTCTTTTCGGAAAACCCCCATTTAATCGAATATCAACCGTTTTATCTCTGAGAATCCCCTATTTAAGCAAATATCACGCGTTTTTCTCTTGGAAATCCCCCATTTAAGCGAAAATCATGCTTTTTCTCTTCGGAAATCACCCATTTAAGTGAATCTCACGCGTTTTCTCTTCGGAAATACCACATTTAGGCGAAATCATGAATTTTCTCCTCAGAAATCACCAATTTAAGCGAATATCATGCAGTTTCTCTTCGGAAATCCCCCTCTTAGGTGAAAATGATAAATTTTCTCTTTGGAAATCCCCCATTTAAGCGAAAATCATGCTTTTCTCTTCGAAATCACCCATTAAGTGAATCTCACGCGTTTTCTCTTCGGAAAATACCACATTTAGGCGAAAATCATGATTTTCTCCTCAGAAATCACCATTTAAGCGAATATCATGCAGTTTCTCTCTTCGGAAATCCCCCTCTTAGGTGAAAATGATAAATTTTCTCTTTGGAAATCCCCATTTAAGCGAAATCATGAATTTTCTTCTCTTCGAGAACACCATTTAAGCGAAAATCACTCGTTTTCTTTTCGAAAACCCCCATTTATCGAATATCACACGTTTTATCTCCGAGAATCCCATTTAAGCAATCACGCGTTTTCTCTTCGCAAATCCCACCATTTAAGCGAAAATCGTGAATTTTTTCTTTGCAAATCCCCCATTTAAGCGAAAATCACGTGTTTTTCTCTTCGGAAATCTCCCTTTTCATCATAAAATCATGCGTTTTCTTTTCGCAAATCCCCCATTTAAGCGAATATCACGATTTTCTTTTCGGAAATCCCCCTTTTCATCGAATATCACGCGTTGTCTCCGAGAATCCCACATTCAGGCAAATATCACGCGTTTTCTCTTCGGAAATCCCCCATTTAAGCAAAATCACGTGTTTTCTTTTCGGAAATCTCCCTTTTCATCATAAAATCACGCGTTTTCTTTTAGCATATCCCCCATTTAAGCAAAAATGACGTGTTTTCTTTTCGGAAATCCTCCGTTTAATCGAATATCACGCTATTTATCTTCGCAAATCCCACATTTAAGCAAATATCATGCGTTTTTTTCTTCAAAATCCCCCATTTAGGCTAAAATAATGATTTTTCTCCTCGGTAATCACCCATTTAAGCGAATATCACGCATTTTTTCTTCGAGAATACCCCATTTAAGTGAAAATCACGCATTTTCTCTTCAGAAATCCCCCATTTAAGCGAAAATCACACGGTTTCTCATCAGCAATCCCCCATTTAAGCAACAATTACGCGTTTTCTCTATGCAAATCCCGCATTTAAGCGAAAATCATGCATTTTATCTTTGAAAATCCCCCATTTAAGCGATAATCCTGCGTTTTCTTTTCGAGAATCCCCCATTTAAGTGAAAAATCACGCGTTTTCTCTTCAGAAATCTGCCATTTAAGCGAATATCACGCATTTTCTCTTCGCAAATCCCCCATTTATGCCAAAATCATGCAGTTTTTCTTCGCAATCCCCCATTTAAGCAAATATCACGCGTTTTTTCTTCGAGAATACCCCATTTAAGTGAAAATCACGCGTTTATTCTTTGAGAATACCCCATTTAGGCGAAAAACAGGCATTTTCTCTTTGGAAATCCCCCATTTAAGCGAAAATCACGTGTTTTCTTTTCGGAAAACCCCCCATTTAATCGAATATCAACCGTTTTATCTCTGAGAATCCCCTATTTAAGCAAATATCACGCGTTTTCTCTTTGGAAATCCCCCATTTAAGCGAAAATCATGCTTTTTCTCTTCGGAAATCACCCATTTAAGTGAATCTCACGCGTTTTCTCTTCGGAAATACCACATTTAGGCGAAAATCATGAATTTTCTCCTCAGAAATCACCAATTTAAGCGAATATCATGCAGTTTCTCTTCGGAAATCCCCCTCTTAGGTGAAAATGATAAATTTTCTCTTTGGAAATCCCCCATTTAAGCGAAAATCATGAATTTTCTCTTCGAGAACCACCATTTAAGCGAAAATCACTCGTTTTCTTTTCGGAAAACCCCCATTTAATCGAATATCAACTGTTTTATCTCCGAGAATCCAACATTTAAGCAAATATCACGCGTTTTCTCTTCGCAAATCCACCATTTAAGCGAAAATCGTGAATTTTTTCTTTGCAAATCCCCCATTTAAGCGAAAATCACGTGTTTTCTCTTCGGAAATCTCCCTTTTCATCATAAAATCATGCGTTTTCTTTTCGCAAATCCCCCATTTAAGCGAATATCACGATTTTCTTTTCGGAAATCCCCCTTTTCATCGAATATCACGCGTTTTGTCTCCGAGAATCCCACATTCAGGCAAATATCACGCGTTTTCTCTTCGGAAATCCCCCATTTAAGCAAAAATCACGTGTTTTCTTTTCGGAAATCTCCCTTTTCATCATAAAATCACGCGTTTTCTTTTAGCATATCCCCCATTTAAGCAAAAATGACGTGTTTTCTTTTCGGAAATCCTCCGTTTAATCGAATATCACGCTATTTATCTTCGCAAATCCCACATTTAAGCAAATATCATGCGTTTTTTTCTTCAAAAATCCCCCATTTAGGCTAAATAATGATTTTCTCCTCGGTAATCACCCATTTAAGCGAATATCACGCATTTTTTCTTCGAGAATACCCCATTTAAGTGAAAATCACGCATTTTCTCTTCAGAAATCCCCCATTTAAGCGAAAATCACACGGTTTCTCATCAGCAATCCCCCATTTAAGCAACAATTACGCGTTTTCTCTATGCAAATCCCGCATTTAAGCGAAAATCATGCATTTTATCTTTGAAAATCCCCCATTTAAGCGATAATCCTGCGTTTTCTTTTCGAGAATCCCCCATTTAAGTGAAAAATCACGCGTTTTCTCTTCAGAAATCTGCCATTTAAGCGAATATCACGCATTTTCTCTTCGCAAATCCCCCATTTATGCCAAAATCATGCAGTTTTTCTTCGCAAATCCCCCATTTAAGCAAATATCACGCGTTTTTTCTTCGAGAATACCCCATTTAAGTGAAAATCACGCGTTTATTCTTTGAGAATACCCCATTTAGGCGAAAAACAGGCATTTTCTCTTTGGAAATCCCCCATTTAAGCGAAAATCACGTGTTTTCTTTTCGGAAAACCCCCCATTTAATCGAATATCAACCGTTTTATCTCTGAGAATCCCCTATTTAAGCAAATATCACGCGTTTTCTCTTTGGAAATCCCCCATTTAAGCGAAAATCATGCTTTTTCTCTTCGGAAATCACCCATTTAAGTGAATCTCACGCGTTTTCTCTTCGGAAATACCACATTTAGGCGAAAATCATGAATTTTCTCCTCAGAAATCACCAATTTAAGCGAATATCATGCAGTTTCTCTTCGGAAATCCCCCTCTTAGGTGAAAATGATAAATTTTCTCTTTGGAAATCCCCCATTTAAGCGAAAATCATGAATTTTCTCTTCGAGAACCACCATTTAAGCGAAAATCACTCGTTTTCTTTTCGGAAAACCCCCATTTAATCGAATATCAACTGTTTTATCTCCGAGAATCCAACATTTAAGCAAATATCACGCGTTTTCTCTTCGCAAATCCACCATTTAAGCGAAAATCGTGAATTTTTTCTTTGCAAATCCCCCATTTAAGCGAAAATCACGTGTTTTCTCTTCGGAAATCTCCCTTTTCATCATAAAATCATGCGTTTTCTTTTCGCAAATCCCCCATTTAAGCGAATATCACGATTTTCTTTTCGGAAATCCCCCTTTTCATCGAATATCACGCGTTTTGTCTCCGAGAATCCCACATTCAGGCAAATATCACGCGTTTTCTCTTCGGAAATCCCCCATTTAAGCAAAAATCACGTGTTTTCTTTTCGGAAATCTCCCTTTTCATCATAAAATCACGCGTTTTCTTTTAGCATATCCCCCATTTAAGCAAAAATGACGTGTTTTCTTTTCGGAAATCCTCCGTTTAATCGAATATCACGCTATTTATCTTCGCAAATCCCACATTTAAGCAAATATCATGCGTTTTTTCTTCAAAAATCCCCCATTTAGGCTAAAATAATGATTTTCTCCTCGGTAATCACCCATTTAAGCGAATATCACGCATTTTTTCTTCGAGAATACCCCATTTAAGTGAAAATCACGCATTTTCTCTTCAGAAATCCCCCATTTAAGCGAAAATCACACGGTTTCTCATCAGCAATCCCCCATTTAAGCAACAATTACGCGTTTTCTCTATGCAAATCCCGCATTTAAGCGAAAATCATGCATTTTATCTTTGAAAATCCCCCATTTAAGCGATAATCCTGCGTTTTCTTTTCGAGAATCCCCCATTTAAGTGAAAAATCACGCGTTTTCTCTTCAGAAATCTGCCATTTAAGCGAATATCACGCATTTTCTCTTCGCAAATCCCCCATTTATGCCAAAATCATGCAGTTTTTCTTCGCAAATCCCCCATTTAAGCAAATATCACGCGTTTTTTCTTCGAGAATACCCCATTTAAGTGAAAATCACGCGTTTATTCTTTGAAATACCCCATTTAGGCGAAAAACAGGCATTTTCTCTTTGGAAATCCCCCATTTAAGCGAAAATCACGTGTTTTCTTTTCGGAAAACCCCCCATTTAATCGAATATCAACCGTTTTATCTCTGAGAATCCCCTATTTAAGCAAATATCACGCGTTTTCTCTTTGGAAATCCCCCATTTAAGCGAAAATCATGCTTTTTCTCTTCGGAAATCACCCATTTAAGTGAATCTCACGCGTTTTCTCTTCGGAAATACCACATTTAGGCGAAAATCATGAATTTTCTCCTCAGAAATCACCAATTTAAGCGAATATCATGCAGTTTTCTCTTCGGAAATCCCCCTCTTAGGTGAAAATGATAAATTTTCTCTTTGGAAATCCCCCATTTAAGCGAAAATCATGAATTTTCTCTTCGGAAATCACCATTTAAGTGAATCTCACGCGTTTTCTCTCGGAAATACCACATTTAGCGAAATCATGAATTTCTCCTCAGAAATCCCAATTTAAGCGAATATCATGCAGTTTTCTCTTCGGAAATCCCCCTTTATGAAAATGTAAATTTTCTCTTTGGAAATCCCCCATTTAAGCGAAAATCATGTTTTCTCTTCGAGAATCCACCATTTAAGCAAAAATCACTCGTTTTCTTTTCGCAAACCCCCATTTAATCGAATATCACTGTTTTATCTCCGAAATCCAATTTAAGCAAATATCACGCGTTTTCTCTTCGCAAATCCCCATTTAAGCGAAAATCGTGAATTTTTCTTTGCAAATCCCCCATTTAAGCGAAAATCACGTGTTTTCTCTTCGGAAATCTCCCTTTTCATCATAAAATCATGCGTTTTCTTTTCGCAAATCCCCCATTTAAGCGAATATCACGATTTTCTTTTCGGAAATCCCCCTTTTCATCGAATATCACGCGTTTTGTCTCCGAGAATCCCACATTCAGGCAAATATCACGCGTTTTCTCTTCGGAAATCCCCCATTTAAGCAAAAATCACGTGTTTTCTTTTCGGAAATCTCCCTTTTCATCATAAAATCACGCGTTTTCTTTTAGCATATCCCCCATTTAAGCAAAAATGACGTGTTTTCTTTTCGGAAATCCTCCGTTTAATCGAATATCACGCTATTTATCTTCGCAAATCCCACATTTAAGCAAATATCATGCGTTTTTTCTTCAAAAATCCCCCATTTAGGCTAAAATAATGATTTTCTCCTCGGTAATCACCCATTTAAGCGAATATCACGCATTTTTCTTCGAGAATACCCCATTTAAGTGAAAATCACGCATTTTCTCTTCAGAAATCCCCCATTTAAGCGAAAATCACACGGTTTCTCATCAGCAATCCCCCATTTAAGCAACAATTACGCGTTTTCTCTATGCAAATCCCGCATTTAAGCGAAAATCATGCATTTTATCTTTGAAAATCCCCCATTTAAGCGATAATCCTGCGTTTTCTTTTCGAGAATCCCCCATTTAAGTGAAAAATCACGCGTTTTCTCTTCAGAAATCTGCCATTTAAGCGAATATCACGCATTTTCTCTTCGCAAATCCCCCATTTATGCCAAAATCATGCAGTTTTTCTTCGCAAATCCCCCATTTAAGCAAATATCACGCGTTTTTCTTCGAGAATACCCCATTTAAGTGAAAATCACGCGTTTATTCTTTGAGAATACCCCATTTAGGCGAAAAACAGGCATTTTCTCTTTTGAAATCCCCCATTTAAGCGAAAATCACGTGTTTTCTTTTCGGAAAACCCCCCATTTAATCGAATATCAACCGTTTTATCTCTGAGAATCCCCTATTTAAGCAAATATCACGCGTTTTCTCTTTGGAAATCCCCCATTTAAGCGAAAATCATGCTTTTTCTCTTCGGAAATCACCCATTTAAGTGAATCTCACGCGTTTTCTCTTCGGAAATACCACATTTAGGCGAAAATCATGAATTTTCTCCTCAGAAATCACCAATTTAAGCGAATATCATGCAGTTTCTCTTCGGAAATCCCCCTCTTAGGTGAAAATGATAAATTTTCTCTTTGGAAATCCCCCATTTAAGCGAAAATCATGAATTTTCTCTTCGAGAACCACCATTTAAGCGAAAATCACTCGTTTTCTTTTCGGAAAACCCCCATTTAATCGAATATCAACTGTTTTATCTCCGAGAATCCAACATTTAAGCAAATATCACGCGTTTTCTCTTCGCAAATCCACCATTTAAGCGAAAATCGTGAATTTTTTCTTTGCAAATCCCCCATTTAAGCGAAAATCACGTGTTTTCTCTTCGGAAATCTCCCTTTTCATCATAAAATCATGCGTTTTCTTTTCGCAAATCCCCCATTTAAGCGAATATCACGATTTTCTTTTCGGAAATCCCCCTTTTCATCGAATATCACGCGTTTTGTCTCCGAGAATCCCACATTCAGGCAAATATCACGCGTTTTCTCTTCGGAAATCCCCCATTTAAGCAAAAATCACGTGTTTTCTTTTCGGAAATCTCCCTTTTCATCATAAAATCACGCGTTTTCTTTTAGCATATCCCCCATTTAAGCAAAAATGACGTGTTTTCTTTTCGGAAATCCTCCGTTTAATCGAATATCACGCTATTTATCTTCGCAAATCCCACATTTAAGCAAATATCATGCGTTTTTTTTCTTCAAAAATCCCCCATTTAGGCTAAAATAATGATTTTCTCCTCGGTAATCACCCATTTAAGCGAATATCACGCATTTTTTCTTCGAGAATACCCCATTTAAGTGAAAATCACGCATTTTCTCTTCAGAAATCCCCCATTTAAGCGAAAATCACACGGTTTCTCATCAGCAATCCCCCATTTAAGCAACAATTACGCGTTTTCTCTATGCAAATCCCGCATTTAAGCGAAAATCATGCATTTTATCTTTGAAAATCCCCCATTTAAGCGATAATCCTGCGTTTTCTTTTCGAGAATCCCCCATTTAAGTGAAAAATCACGCGTTTTCTCTTCAGAAATCTGCCATTTAAGCGAATATCACGCATTTTCTCTTCGCAAATCCCCCATTTATGCCAAAATCATGCAGTTTTTCTTCGCAAATCCCCCATTTAAGCAAATATCACGCGTTTTTTCTTCGAGAATACCCCATTTAAGTGAAAATCACGCGTTTATTCTTTGAGAATACCCCATTTAGGCGAAAAAACAGGCATTTTCTCTTTGGAAATCCCCCATTTAAGCGAAAATCACGTGTTTTCTTTTCGGAAAACCCCCCATTTAATCGAATATCAACCGTTTTATCTCTGAGAATCCCCTATTTAAGCAAATATCACGCGTTTTCTCTTTGGAAATCCCCCATTTAAGCGAAAATCATGCTTTTTCTCTTCGGAAATCACCCATTTAAGTGAATCTCACGCGTTTTCTCTTCGGAAATACCACATTTAGGCGAAAATCATGAATTTTCTCCTCAGAAATCACCAATTTAAGCGAATATCATGCAGTTTCTCTTCGGAAATCCCCCTCTTAGGTGAAAATGATAAATTTTCTCTTTGGAAATCCCCCATTTAAGCGAAAATCATGAATTTTCTCTTCGAGAACCACCATTTAAGCGAAAATCACTCGTTTTCTTTTCGGAAAACCCCCATTTAATCGAATATCAACTGTTTTATCTCCGAGAATCCAACATTTAAGCAAATATCACGCGTTTTCTCTTCGCAAATCCACCATTTAAGCGAAAATCGTGAATTTTTTCTTTGCAAATCCCCCATTTAAGCGAAAATCACGTGTTTTCTCTTCGGAAATCTCCCTTTTCATCATAAAATCATGCGTTTTCTTTTCGCAAATCCCCCATTTAAGCGAATATCACGATTTTCTTTTCGGAAATCCCCCTTTTCATCGAATATCACGCGTTTTGTCTCCGAGAATCCCACATTCAGGCAAATATCACGCGTTTTCTCTTCGGAAATCCCCCATTTAAGCAAAAATCACGTGTTTTCTTTTCGGAAATCTCCCTTTTCATCATAAAATCACGCGTTTTCTTTTAGCATATCCCCCATTTAAGCAAAAATGACGTGTTTTCTTTTCGGAAATCCTCCGTTTAATCGAATATCACGCTATTTATCTTCGCAAATCCCACATTTAAGCAAATATCATGCGTTTTTTCTTCAAAAATCCCCCATTTAGGCTAAAATAATGATTTTCTCCTCGGTAATCACCCATTTAAGCGAATATCACGCATTTTTTCTTCGAGAATACCCCATTTAAGTGAAAATCACGCATTTTCTCTTCAGAAATCCCCCATTTAAGCGAAAATCACACGGTTTCTCATCAGCAATCCCCCATTTAAGCAACAATTACGCGTTTTCTCTATGCAAATCCCGCATTTAAGCGAAAATCATGCATTTTATCTTTGAAAATCCCCCATTTAAGCGATAATCCTGCGTTTTCTTTTCGAGAATCCCCCATTTAAGTGAAAAATCACGCGTTTTCTCTTCAGAAATCTGCCATTTAAGCGAATATCACGCATTTTCTCTTCGCAAATCCCCCATTTATGCCAAAATCATGCAGTTTTTCTTCGCAAATCCCCCATTTAAGCAAATATCACGCGTTTTTTCTTCGAGAATACCCCATTTAAGTGAAAATCACGCGTTTATTCTTTGAGAATACCCCATTTAGGCGAAAAACAGGCATTTTCTCTTTGGAAATCCCCCATTTAAGCGAAAATCACGTGTTTTCTTTTCGGAAAACCCCCCATTTAATCGAATATCAACCGTTTTATCTCTGAGAATCCCCTATTTAAGCAAATATCACGCGTTTTCTCTTTGGAAATCCCCCATTTAAGCGAAAATCATGCTTTTTCTCTTCGGAAATCACCCATTTAAGTGAATCTCACGCGTTTTCTCTTCGGAAATACCACATTTAGGCGAAAATCATGAATTTTCTCCTCAGAAATCACCAATTTAAGCGAATATCATGCAGTTTCTCTTCGGAAATCCCCCTCTTAGGTGAAAATGATAAATTTTCTCTTTGGAAATCCCCCATTTAAGCGAAAATCATGAATTTTCTCTTCGAGAACCACCATTTAAGCGAAAATCACTCGTTTTCTTTTCGGAAAACCCCCATTTAATCGAATATCAACTGTTTTATCTCCGAGAATCCAACATTTAAGCAAATATCACGCGTTTTCTCTTCGCAAATCCACCATTTAAGCGAAAATCGTGAATTTTTTCTTTGCAAATCCCCCATTTAAGCGAAAATCACGTGTTTTCTCTTCGGAAATCTCCCTTTTCATCATAAAATCATGCGTTTTCTTTTCGCAAATCCCCCATTTAAGCGAATATCACGATTTTCTTTTCGGAAATCCCCCTTTTCATCGAATATCACGCGTTTTGTCTCCGAGAATCCCACATTCAGGCAAATATCACGCGTTTTCTCTTCGGAAATCCCCCATTTAAGCAAAAATCACGTGTTTTCTTTTCGGAAATCTCCCTTTTCATCATAAAATCACGCGTTTTCTTTTAGCATATCCCCCATTTAAGCAAAAATGACGTGTTTTCTTTTCGGAAATCCTCCGTTTAATCGAATATCACGCTATTTATCTTCGCAAATCCCACATTTAAGCAAATATCATGCGTTTTTTCTTCAAAAATCCCCCATTTAGGCTAAAATAATGATTTTCTCCTCGGTAATCACCCATTTAAGCGAATATCACGCATTTTTTCTTCGAGAATACCCCATTTAAGTGAAAATCACGCATTTTCTCTTCAGAAATCCCCCATTTAAGCGAAAATCACACGGTTTCTCATCAGCAATCCCCCATTTAAGCAACAATTACGCGTTTTCTCTATGCAAATCCCGCATTTAAGCGAAAATCATGCATTTTATCTTTGAAAATCCCCCATTTAAGCGATAATCCTGCGTTTTCTTTTCGAGAATCCCCCATTTAAGTGAAAAATCACGCGTTTTCTCTTCAGAAATCTGCCATTTAAGCGAATATCACGCATTTTCTCTTCGCAAATCCCCCATTTATGCCAAAATCATGCAGTTTTTCTTCGCAAATCCCCCATTTAAGCAAATATCACGCGTTTTTTCTTCGAGAATACCCCATTTAAGTGAAAATCACGCGTTTATTCTTTGAGAATACCCCATTTAGGCGAAAAACAGGCATTTTCTCTTTGGAAATCCCCCATTTAAGCGAAAATCACGTGTTTTCTTTTCGGAAAACCCCCCATTTAATCGAATATCAACCGTTTTATCTCTGAGAATCCCCTATTTAAGCAAATATCACGCGTTTTCTCTTTGGAAATCCCCCATTTAAGCGAAAATCATGCTTTTTCTCTTCGGAAATCACCCATTTAAGTGAATCTCACGCGTTTTCTCTTCGGAAATACCACATTTAGGCGAAAATCATGAATTTTCTCCTCAGAAATCACCAATTTAAGCGAATATCATGCAGTTTCTCTTCGGAAATCCCCCTCTTAGGTGAAAATGATAAATTTTCTCTTTGGAAATCCCCCATTTAAGCGAAAATCATGAATTTTCTCTTCGAGAACCACCATTTAAGCGAAAATCACTCGTTTTCTTTTCGGAAAACCCCCATTTAATCGAATATCAACTGTTTTATCTCCGAGAATCCAACATTTAAGCAAATATCACGCGTTTTCTCTTCGCAAATCCACCATTTAAGCGAAAATCGTGAATTTTTTCTTTGCAAATCCCCCATTTAAGCGAAAATCACGTGTTTTCTCTTCGGAAATCTCCCTTTTCATCATAAAATCATGCGTTTTCTTTTCGCAAATCCCCCATTTAAGCGAATATCACGATTTTCTTTTCGGAAATCCCCCTTTTCATCGAATATCACGCGTTTTGTCTCCGAGAATCCCACATTCAGGCAAATATCACGCGTTTTCTCTTCGGAAATCCCCCATTTAAGCAAAAATCACGTGTTTTCTTTTCGGAAATCTCCCTTTTCATCATAAAATCACGCGTTTTCTTTTAGCATATCCCCCATTTAAGCAAAAATGACGTGTTTTCTTTTCGGAAATCCTCCGTTTAATCGAATATCACGCTATTTATCTTCGCAAATCCCACATTTAAGCAAATATCATGCGTTTTTTTCTTCAAAAATCCCCCATTTAGGCTAAAATAATGATTTTCTCCTCGGTAATCACCCATTTAAGCGAATATCACGCATTTTTTCTTCGAGAATACCCCATTTAGTGAAAATCACGCATTTTCTCTTCAGAAATCCCCCATTTAAGCGAAAATCACACGGTTTCTCATCAGCAATCCCCCATTTAAGCAACAATTACGCGTTTTCTCTATGCAAATCCCGCATTTAAGCGAAAATCATGCATTTTATCTTTGAAAATCCCCCATTTAAGCGATAATCCTGCGTTTTCTTTTCGAGAATCCCCCATTTAAGTGAAAAATCACGCGTTTTCTCTTCAGAAATCTGCCATTTAAGCGAATATCACGCATTTTCTCTTCGCAAATCCCCCATTTATGCCAAAATCATGCAGTTTTTCTTCGCAAATCCCCCATTTAAGCAAATATCACGCGTTTTTTCTTCGAGAATACCCCATTTAAGTGAAAATCACGCGTTTTCTCTTCGAGAATTCCCCATTTAAGCGAAAATTTTCTCATCAGCAATCCCCCATTTAAGCAACAATTACGCGTTTTCTCTAAAATCCCGCATTTAAGCGAAAATCATGCATTTTATCTTTGAAAATCCCCCATTTAAGCGATAATCCTGCGTTTTCTTTTCGAAATCCCCCATTTAAGTGAAAATCACGCGTTTTCTCTTCAGAAATCTGCCATTTAAGCGAATATCACGCATTTTCTCTTCGCAAATCCCCCATTTATGCCAAAATCATGCATTTTTTCTTCGCAAATCCCCCATTTAAGCAATATCACGCGTTTTTTCTTCGAGAATACCCATTTAAGTGAAAATCACGCGTTTATTCTTTGAGAATACCCCATTTAGGCGAAAAACAGGCATTTTCTCTTGGAAATCCCCCATTTAAGCGAAAATCACGTGTTTTCTTTTCGGAAACCCCCCATTTAATCGAATATCAACCGTTTTATCTCTGAGAATCCCCTATTTAAGCAAATATCACGCGTTTTCTCTTTGGAAATCCCCCATTTAAGCGAAAATCATGCTTTTTCTCTTCGGAAATCACCCATTTAAGTGAATCTCACGCGTTTTCTCTTCGGAAATACCACATTTAGGCGAAAATCATGAATTTTCTCCTCAGAAATCACCAATTTAAGCGAATATCATGCAGTTTCTCTTCGGAAATCCCCCTCTTAGGTGAAAATGATAAATTTTCTCTTTGGAAATCCCCCATTTAAGCGAAAATCATGAATTTTCTCTTCGAGAACCACCATTTAAGCGAAAATCACTCGTTTTCTTTTCGGAAAACCCCCATTTAATCGAATATCAACTGTTTTATCTCCGAGAATCCAACATTTAAGCAAATATCACGCGTTTTCTCTTCGCAAATCCACCATTTAAGCGAAAATCGTGAATTTTTTCTTTGCAAATCCCCCATTTAAGCGAAAATCACGTGTTTTCTCTTCGGAAATCTCCCTTTTCATCATAAAATCATGCGTTTTCTTTTCGCAAATCCCCCATTTAAGCGAATATCACGATTTTCTTTTCGGAAATCCCCCTTTTCATCGAATATCACGCGTTTTGTCTCCGAGAATCCCACATTCAGGCAAATATCACGCGTTTTCTCTTCGGAAATCCCCCATTTAAGCAAAAATCACGTGTTTTCTTTTCGGAAATCTCCCTTTTCATCATAAAATCACGCGTTTTCTTTTAGCATATCCCCCATTTAAGCAAAAATGACGTGTTTTCTTTTCGGAAATCCTCCGTTTAATCGAATATCACGCTATTTATCTTCGCAAATCCCACATTTAAGCAAATATCATGCGTTTTTTCTTCAAAAATCCCCCATTTAGGCTAAAATAATGATTTTCTCCTCGGTAATCACCCATTTAAGCGAATATCACGCATTTTTTCTTCGAGAATACCCCATTTAAGTGAAAATCACGCATTTTCTCTTCAGAAATCCCCCATTTAAGCGAAAATCACACGGTTTCTCATCAGCAATCCCCCATTTAAGCAACAATTACGCGTTTTCTCTATGCAAATCCCGCATTTAAGCGAAAATCATGCATTTTATCTTTGAAAATCCCCCATTTAAGCGATAATCCTGCGTTTTCTTTTCGAGAATCCCCCATTTAAGTGAAAAATCACGCGTTTTCTCTTCAGAAATCTGCCATTTAAGCGAATATCACGCATTTTCTCTTCGCAAATCCCCCATTTATGCCAAAATCATGCAGTTTTTCTTCGCAAATCCCCCATTTAAGCAAATATCACGCGTTTTTTCTTCGAGAATACCCCATTTAAGTGAAAATCACGCGTTTATTCTTTGAGAATACCCCATTTAGGCGAAAAACAGGCATTTTCTCTTTGGAAATCCCCCATTTAAGCGAAAATCACGTGTTTTCTTTTCGGAAAACCCCCATTTAATCGAATATCAACCGTTTTATCTCTGAGAATCCCCTATTTAAGCAAATATCACGCGTTTTCTCTTTGGAAATCCCCCATTTAAGCGAAAATCATGCTTTTTCTCTTCGGAAATCACCCATTTAAGTGAATCTCACGCGTTTTCTCTTCGGAAATACCACATTTAGGCGAAAATCATGAATTTTCTCCTCAGAAATCACCAATTTAAGCGAATATCATGCAGTTTCTCTTCGGAAATCCCCCTCTTAGGTGAAAATGATAAATTTTCTCTTTGGAAATCCCCCATTTAAGCGAAAATCATGAATTTTCTCTTCGAGAACCACCATTTAAGCGAAAATCACTCGTTTTCTTTTCGGAAAACCCCCATTTAATCGAATATCAACTGTTTTATCTCCGAGAATCCAACATTTAAGCAAATATCACGCGTTTTCTCTTCGCAAATCCACCATTTAAGCGAAAATCGTGAATTTTTTCTTTGCAAATCCCCCATTTAAGCGAAAATCACGTGTTTTCTCTTCGGAAATCTCCCTTTTCATCATAAAATCATGCGTTTTCTTTTCGCAAATCCCCCATTTAAGCGAATATCACGATTTTCTTTTCGGAAATCCCCCTTTTCATCGAATATCACGCGTTTTGTCTCCGAGAATCCCACATTCAGGCAAATATCACGCGTTTTCTCTTCGGAAATCCCCCATTTAAGCAAAAATCACGTGTTTTCTTTTCGGAAATCTCCCTTTTCATCATAAAATCACGCGTTTTCTTTTAGCATATCCCCCATTTAAGCAAAAATGACGTGTTTTCTTTTCGGAAATCCTCCGTTTAATCGAATATCACGCTATTTATCTTCGCAAATCCCACATTTAAGCAAATATCATGCGTTTTTTCTTCAAAAATCCCCCATTTAGGCTAAAATAATGATTTTCTCCTCGGTAATCACCCATTTAAGCGAATATCACGCATTTTTTCTTCGAGAATACCCCATTTAAGTGAAAATCACGCATTTTCTCTTCAGAAATCCCCCATTTAAGCGAAAATCACACGGTTTCTCATCAGCAATCCCCCATTTAAGCAACAATTACGCGTTTTCTCTATGCAAATCCCGCATTTAAGCGAAAATCATGCATTTTATCTTTGAAAATCCCCCATTTAAGCGATAATCCTGCGTTTTCTTTTCGAGAATCCCCCATTTAAGTGAAAAATCACGCGTTTTCTCTTCAGAAATCTGCCATTTAAGCGAATATCACGCATTTTCTCTTCGCAAATCCCCCATTTATGCCAAAATCATGCAGTTTTTCTTCGCAAATCCCCCATTTAAGCAAATATCACGCGTTTTTTCTTCGAGAATACCCCATTTAAGTGAAAATCACGCGTTTATTCTTTGAGAATACCCCATTTAGGCGAAAAACAGGCATTTTCTCTTTGGAAATCCCCCATTTAAGCGAAAATCACGTGTTTTCTTTTCGGAAAACCCCCCATTTAATCGAATATCAACCGTTTTATCTCTGAGAATCCCCTATTTAAGCAAATATCACGCGTTTTCTCTTTGGAAATCCCCCATTTAAGCGAAAATCATGCTTTTTCTCTTCGGAAATCACCCATTTAAGTGAATCTCACGCGTTTTCTCTTCGGAAATACCACATTTAGGCGAAAATCATGAATTTTCTCCTCAGAAATCACCAATTTAAGCGAATATCATGCAGTTTCTCTTCGGAAATCCCCCTCTTAGGTGAAAATGATAAATTTTCTCTTTGGAAATCCCCCATTTAAGCGAAAATCATGAATTTTCTCTTCGAGAACCACCATTTAAGCGAAAATCACTCGTTTTCTTTTCGGAAAACCCCCATTTAATCGAATATCAACTGTTTTATCTCCGAGAATCCAACATTTAAGCAAATATCACGCGTTTTCTCTTCGCAAATCCACCATTTAAGCGAAAATCGTGAATTTTTTCTTTGCAAATCCCCCATTTAAGCGAAAATCACGTGTTTTCTCTTCGGAAATCTCCCTTTTCATCATAAAATCATGCGTTTTCTTTTCGCAAATCCCCCATTTAAGCGAATATCACGATTTTCTTTTCGGAAATCCCCCTTTTCATCGAATATCACGCGTTTTGTCTCCGAGAATCCCACATTCAGGCAAATATCACGCGTTTTCTCTTCG
The DNA here is from genome assembly GCF_016699485.2 of Gallus gallus. Classification (NCBI taxonomy): domain Eukaryota; kingdom Metazoa; phylum Chordata; class Aves; order Galliformes; family Phasianidae; genus Gallus; species Gallus gallus. The sequence continues at coordinate 18,887 of NW_024095975.1, forward strand.
GAAATCCCCCATTTAAGCAAAAATCACGTGTTTTCTTTTCGGAAATCTCCCTTTTCATCATAAAATCACGCGTTTTCTTTTAGCATATCCCCCATTTAAGCAAAAATGACGTGTTTTCTTTTCGGAAATCCTCCGTTTAATCGAATATCACGCTATTTATCTTCGCAAATCCCACATTTAAGCAAATATCATGCGTTTTTTCTTCAAAAATCCCCCATTTAGGCTAAAATAATGATTTTCTCCTCGGTAATCACCCATTTAAGCGAATATCACGCATTTTTTCTTCGAGAATACCCCATTTAAGTGAAAATCACGCATTTTCTCTTCAGAAATCCCCCATTTAAGCGAAAATCACACGGTTTCTCATCAGCAATCCCCCATTTAAGCAACAATTACGCGTTTTCTCTATGCAAATCCCGCATTTAAGCGAAAATCATGCATTTTATCTTTGAAAATCCCCCATTTAAGCGATAATCCTGCGTTTTCTTTTCGAGAATCCCCCATTTAAGTGAAAAATCACGCGTTTTCTCTTCAGAAATCTGCCATTTAAGCGAATATCACGCATTTTCTCTTCGCAAATCCCCCATTTATGCCAAAATCATGCAGTTTTTCTTCGCAAATCCCCCATTTAAGCAAATATCACGCGTTTTTTCTTCGAGAATACCCCATTTAAGTGAAAATCACGCGTTTATTCTTTGAGAATACCCCATTTAGGCGAAAAACAGGCATTTTCTCTTTTTTGGAAATCCCCCATTTAAGCGAAAATCACTCGTTTTTCTTTTCGGAAAATCCCCCATTTAAGTCGAATATCAACTGTTTTAGAAATCTTTCTCGGAGAATCCAAATCATTTAAGCGAAATTTATCACGCGTTTTCTCTTCGCAAATCCACCATTTAAGCGAAAATCGTGAATTTTTTTTCTTTGCAAATCCCCCATTTAAGCGAAAATCACGTGTTTTCTCTTCGGAAATCTCCCTTTTCATCATAAAATCATGCGTTTTCTTTTCGCAAATCCCCCATTTAAGCGAATATCACGATTTTCTTTTCGGAAATCCCCCTTTTCATCGAATATCACGCGTTTTGTCTCCGAGAATCCCACATTCAGGCAAATATCACGCGTTTTCTCTTCGGAAATCCCCCATTTAAGCAAAAATCACGTGTTTTCTTTTCGGAAATCTCCCTTTTCATCATAAAATCACGCGTTTTCTTTTAGCATATCCCCCATTTAAGCAAAAATGACGTGTTTTCTTTTCGGAAATCCTCCGTTTAATCGAATATCACGCTATTTATCTTCGCAAATCCCACATTTAAGCAAATATCATGCGTTTTTTCTTCAAAAATCCCCCATTTAGGCTAAAATAATGATTTTCTCCTCGGTAATCACCCATTTAAGCGAATATCACGCATTTTTTCTTCGAGAATACCCCATTTAAGTGAAAATCACGCATTTTCTCTTCAGAAATCCCCCATTTAAGCGAAAATCACACGGTTTCTCATCAGCAATCCCCCATTTAAGCAACAATTACGCGTTTTCTCTATGCAAATCCCGCATTTAAGCGAAAATCATGCATTTTATCTTTGAAAATCCCCCATTTAAGCGATAATCCTGCGTTTTCTTTTCGAGAATCCCCCATTTAAGTGAAAAATCACGCGTTTTCTCTTCAGAAATCTGCCATTTAAGCGAATATCACGCATTTTCTCTTCGCAAATCCCCCATTTATGCCAAAATCATGCAGTTTTTCTTCGCAAATCCCCCATTTAAGCAAATATCACGCGTTTTTTCTTCGAGAATACCCCATTTAAGTGAAAATCACGCGTTTATTCTTTGAGAATACCCCATTTAGGCGAAAAACAGGCATTTTCTCTTTGGAAATCCCCCATTTAAGCGAAAATCACGTGTTTTCTTTTCGGAAAACCCCCCATTTAATCGAATATCAACCGTTTTATCTCTGAGAATCCCCTATTTAAGCAAATATCACGCGTTTTCTCTTTGGAAATCCCCCATTTAAGCGAAAATCATGCTTTTTCTCTTCGGAAATCACCCATTTAAGTGAATCTCACGCGTTTTCTCTTCGGAAATACCACATTTAGGCGAAAATCATGAATTTTCTCCTCAGAAATCACCAATTTAAGCGAATATCATGCAGTTTCTCTTCGGAAATCCCCCTCTTAGGTGAAAATGATAAATTTTCTCTTTGGAAATCCCCCATTTAAGCGAAAATCATGAATTTTCTCTTCGAGAACCACCATTTAAGCGAAAATCACTCGTTTTCTTTTCGGAAAACCCCCATTTAATCGAATATCAACTGTTTTATCTCCGAGAATCCAACATTTAAGCAAATATCACGCGTTTTCTCTTCGCAAATCCACCATTTAAGCGAAAATCGTGAATTTTTTCTTTGCAAATCCCCCATTTAAGCGAAAATCACGTGTTTTCTCTTCGGAAATCTCCCTTTTCATCATAAAATCATGCGTTTTCTTTTCGCAAATCCCCCATTTAAGCGAATATCACGATTTTCTTTTCGGAAATCCCCCTTTTCATCGAATATCACGCGTTTTGTCTCCGAGAATCCCACATTCAGGCAAATATCACGCGTTTTCTCTTCGGAAATCCCCCATTTAAGCAAAAATCACGTGTTTTCTTTTCGGAAATCTCCCTTTTCATCATAAAATCACGCGTTTTCTTTTAGCATATCCCCCATTTAAGCAAAAATGACGTGTTTTCTTTTCGGAAATCCTCCGTTTAATCGAATATCACGCTATTTATCTTCGCAAATCCCACATTTAAGCAAATATCATGCGTTTTTTCTTCAAAAATCCCCCATTTAGGCTAAAATAATGATTTTCTCCTCGGTAATCACCCATTTAAGCGAATATCACGCATTTTTTCTTCGAGAATACCCCATTTAAGTGAAAATCACGCATTTTCTCTTCAGAAATCCCCCATTTAAGCGAAAATCACACGGTTTCTCATCAGCAATCCCCCATTTAAGCAACAATTACGCGTTTTCTCTATGCAAATCCCGCATTTAAGCGAAAATCATGCATTTTATCTTTGAAAATCCCCCATTTAAGCGATAATCCTGCGTTTTCTTTTCGAGAATCCCCCATTTAAGTGAAAAATCACGCGTTTTCTCTTCAGAAATCTGCCATTTAAGCGAATATCACGCATTTTCTCTTCGCAAATCCCCCATTTATGCCAAAATCATGCAGTTTTTCTTCGCAAATCCCCCATTTAAGCAAATATCACGCGTTTTTTCTTCGAGAATACCCCATTTAAGTGAAAATCACGCGTTTATTCTTTGAGAATACCCCATTTAGGCGAAAAACAGGCATTTTCTCTTTGGAAATCCCCCATTTAAGCGAAAATCACGTGTTTTCTTTTCGGAAAACCCCCCATTTAATCGAATATCAACCGTTTTATCTCTGAGAATCCCCTATTTAAGCAAATATCACGCGTTTTCTCTTTGGAAATCCCCCATTTAAGCGAAAATCATGCTTTTTCTCTTCGGAAATCACCCATTTAAGTGAATCTCACGCGTTTTCTCTTCGGAAATACCACATTTAGGCGAAAATCATGAATTTTCTCCTCAGAAATCACCAATTTAAGCGAATATCATGCAGTTTCTCTTCGGAAATCCCCCTCTTAGGTGAAAATGATAAATTTTCTCTTTGGAAATCCCCCATTTAAGCGAAAATCATGAATTTTCTCTTCGAGAACCACCATTTAAGCGAAAATCACTCGTTTTCTTTTCGGAAAACCCCCATTTAATCGAATATCAACTGTTTTATCTCCGAGAATCCAACATTTAAGCAAATATCACGCGTTTTCTCTTCGCAAATCCACCATTTAAGCGAAAATCGTGAATTTTTTCTTTGCAAATCCCCCATTTAAGCGAAAATCACGTGTTTTCTCTTCGGAAATCTCCCTTTTCATCATAAAATCATGCGTTTTCTTTTCGCAAATCCCCCATTTAAGCGAATATCACGATTTTCTTTTCGGAAATCCCCCTTTTCATCGAATATCACGCGTTTTGTCTCCGAGAATCCCACATTCAGGCAAATATCACGCGTTTTCTCTTCGGAAATCCCCCATTTAAGCAAAAATCACGTGTTTTCTTTTCGGAAATCTCCCTTTTCATCATAAAATCACGCGTTTTCTTTTAGCATATCCCCCATTTAAGCAAAAATGACGTGTTTTCTTTTCGGAAATCCTCCGTTTAATCGAATATCACGCTATTTATCTTCGCAAATCCCACATTTAAGCAAATATCATGCGTTTTTTCTTCAAAAATCCCCCATTTAGGCTAAAATAATGATTTTCTCCTCGGTAATCACCCATTTAAGCGAATATCACGCATTTTTTCTTCGAGAATACCCCATTTAAGTGAAAATCACGCATTTTCTCTTCAGAAATCCCCCATTTAAGCGAAAATCACACGGTTTCTCATCAGCAATCCCCCATTTAAGCAACAATTACGCGTTTTCTCTATGCAAATCCCGCATTTAAGCGAAAATCATGCATTTTATCTTTGAAAATCCCCCATTTAAGCGATAATCCTGCGTTTTCTTTTCGAGAATCCCCCATTTAAGTGAAAAATCACGCGTTTTCTCTTCAGAAATCTGCCATTTAAGCGAATATCACGCATTTTCTCTTCGCAAATCCCCCATTTATGCCAAAATCATGCAGTTTTTCTTCGCAAATCCCCCATTTAAGCAAATATCACGCGTTTTTTCTTCGAGAATACCCCATTTAAGTGAAAATCACGCGTTTATTCTTTGAGAATACCCCATTTAGGCGAAAAACAGGCATTTTCTCTTTGGAAATCCCCCATTTAAGCGAAAATCACGTGTTTTCTTTTCGGAAAACCCCCCATTTAATCGAATATCAACCGTTTTATCTCTGAGAATCCCCTATTTAAGCAAATATCACGCGTTTTCTCTTTGGAAATCCCCCATTTAAGCGAAAATCATGCTTTTTCTCTTCGGAAATCACCCATTTAAGTGAATCTCACGCGTTTTCTCTTCGGAAATACCACATTTAGGCGAAAATCATGAATTTTCTCCTCAGAAATCACCAATTTAAGCGAATATCATGCAGTTTCTCTTCGGAAATCCCCCTCTTAGGTGAAAATGATAAATTTTCTCTTTGGAAATCCCCCATTTAAGCGAAAATCATGAATTTTCTCTTCGAGAACCACCATTTAAGCGAAAATCACTCGTTTTCTTTTCGGAAAACCCCCATTTAATCGAATATCAACTGTTTTATCTCCGAGAATCCAACATTTAAGCAAATATCACGCGTTTTCTCTTCGCAAATCCACCATTTAAGCGAAAATCGTGAATTTTTTCTTTGCAAATCCCCCATTTAAGCGAAAATCACGTGTTTTCTCTTCGGAAATCTCCCTTTTCATCATAAAATCATGCGTTTTCTTTTCGCAAATCCCCCATTTAAGCGAATATCACGATTTTCTTTTCGGAAATCCCCCTTTTCATCGAATATCACGCGTTTTGTCTCCGAGAATCCCACATTCAGGCAAATATCACGCGTTTTCTCTTCGGAAATCCCCCATTTAAGCAAAAATCACGTGTTTTCTTTTCGGAAATCTCCCTTTTCATCATAAAATCACGCGTTTTCTTTTAGCATATCCCCCATTTAAGCAAAAATGACGTGTTTTCTTTTCGGAAATCCTCCGTTTAATCGAATATCACGCTATTTATCTTCGCAAATCCCACATTTAAGCAAATATCATGCGTTTTTTCTTCAAAAATCCCCCATTTAGGCTAAAATAATGATTTTCTCCTCGGTAATCACCCATTTAAGCGAATATCACGCATTTTTTCTTCGAGAATACCCCATTTAAGTGAAAATCACGCATTTTCTCTTCAGAAATCCCCCATTTAAGCGAAAATCACACGGTTTCTCATCAGCAATCCCCCATTTAAGCAACAATTACGCGTTTTCTCTATGCAAATCCCGCATTTAAGCGAAAATCATGCATTTTATCTTTGAAAATCCCCCATTTAAGCGATAATCCTGCGTTTTCTTTTCGAGAATCCCCCATTTAAGTGAAAAATCACGCGTTTTCTCTTCAGAAATCACCCATTTAAGCGAATATCACGCGTTTTTTCTCTTCGCAAATACCCCATTTAGGCAAAATCATGCATTTTTTCTTCGGAAATCACCCATTTAAGCAAATATCACGCGTTTTTTTTTCGAAATCCCCCTTTAAGTGAAAATCACGCGTTTTTCTTTGAGAAATCCCCCATTTAAGCGAAAATCATGAATTTTCTCTTCGAGAACCCCCATTTAAGCGAAAATCACTCGTTTTCTTTTCGGAAAACCCCCATTTAATCGAATATCAACTGTTTTATCTCCGAGAATCCAACATTTAAGCAAATATCACGCGTTTTCTCTTCGCAAATCCACCATTTAAGCGAAAATCGTGAATTTTTTCTTTGCAAATCCCCCATTTAAGCGAAAATCACGTGTTTTCTCTTCGGAAATCTCCCTTTTCATCATAAAATCATGCGTTTTCTTTTCGCAAATCCCCCATTTAAGCGAATATCACGATTTTCTTTTCGGAAATCCCCCTTTTCATCGAATATCACGCGTTTTGTCTCCGAGAATCCCACATTCAGGCAAATATCACGCGTTTTCTCTTCGGAAATCCCCCATTTAAGCAAAAATCACGTGTTTTCTTTTCGGAAATCTCCCTTTTCATCATAAAATCACGCGTTTTCTTTTAGCATATCCCCCATTTAAGCAAAAATGACGTGTTTTCTTTTCGGAAATCCTCCGTTTAATCGAATATCACGCTATTTATCTTCGCAAATCCCACATTTAAGCAAATATCATGCGTTTTTTCTTCAAAAATCCCCCATTTAGGCTAAAATAATGATTTTCTCCTCGGTAATCACCCATTTAAGCGAATATCACGCATTTTTTCTTCGAGAATACCCCATTTAAGTGAAAATCACGCATTTTCTCTTCAGAAATCCCCCATTTAAGCGAAAATCACACGGTTTCTCATCAGCAATCCCCCATTTAAGCAACAATTACGCGTTTTCTCTATGCAAATCCCGCATTTAAGCGAAAATCATGCATTTTATCTTTGAAAATCCCCCATTTAAGCGATAATCCTGCGTTTTCTTTTCGAGAATCCCCCATTTAAGTGAAAAATCACGCGTTTTCTCTTCAGAAATCTGCCATTTAAGCGAATATCACGCATTTTCTCTTCGCAAATCCCCCATTTATGCCAAAATCATGCAGTTTTTCTTCGCAAATCCCCCATTTAAGCAAATATCACGCGTTTTTTCTTCGAGAATACCCCATTTAAGTGAAAATCACGCGTTTATTCTTTGAGAATACCCCATTTAGGCGAAAAACAGGCATTTTCTCTTTGGAAATCCCCCATTTAAGCGAAAATCACGTGTTTTCTTTTCGGAAAACCCCCCATTTAATCGAATATCAACCGTTTTATCTCTGAGAATCCCCTATTTAAGCAAATATCACGCGTTTTCTCTTTGGAAATCCCCCATTTAAGCGAAAATCATGCTTTTTCTCTTCGGAAATCACCCATTTAAGTGAATCTCACGCGTTTTCTCTTCGGAAATACCACATTTAGGCGAAAATCATGAATTTTCTCCTCAGAAATCACCAATTTAAGCGAATATCATGCAGTTTCTCTTCGGAAATCCCCCTCTTAGGTGAAAATGATAAATTTTCTCTTTGGAAATCCCCCATTTAAGCGAAAATCATGAATTTTCTCTTCGAGAACCACCATTTAAGCGAAAATCACTCGTTTTCTTTTCGGAAAACCCCCATTTAATCGAATATCAACTGTTTTATCTCCGAGAATCCAACATTTAAGCAAATATCACGCGTTTTCTCTTCGCAAATCCACCATTTAAGCGAAAATCGTGAATTTTTTCTTTGCAAATCCCCCATTTAAGCGAAAATCACGTGTTTTCTCTTCGGAAATCTCCCTTTTCATCATAAAATCATGCGTTTTCTTTTCGCAAATCCCCCATTTAAGCGAATATCACGATTTTCTTTTCGGAAATCCCCCTTTTCATCGAATATCACGCGTTTTGTCTCCGAGAATCCCACATTCAGGCAAATATCACGCGTTTTCTCTTCGGAAATCCCCCATTTAAGCAAAAATCACGTGTTTTCTTTTCGGAAATCTCCCTTTTCATCATAAAATCACGCGTTTTCTTTTAGCATATCCCCCATTTAAGCAAAAATGACGTGTTTTCTTTTCGGAAATCCTCCGTTTAATCGAATATCACGCTATTTATCTTCGCAAATCCCACATTTAAGCAAATATCATGCGTTTTTTCTTCAAAAATCCCCCATTTAGGCTAAAATAATGATTTTCTCCTCGGTAATCACCCATTTAAGCGAATATCACGCATTTTTTCTTCGAGAATACCCCATTTAAGTGAAAATCACGCATTTTCTCTTCAGAAATCCCCCATTTAAGCGAAAATCACACGGTTTCTCATCAGCAATCCCCCATTTAAGCAACAATTACGCGTTTTCTCTATGCAAATCCCGCATTTAAGCGAAAATCATGCATTTTATCTTTGAAAATCCCCCATTTAAGCGATAATCCTGCGTTTTCTTTTCGAGAATCCCCCATTTAAGTGAAAAATCACGCGTTTTCTCTTCAGAAATCTGCCATTTAAGCGAATATCACGCATTTTCTCTTCGCAAATCCCCCATTTATGCCAAAATCATGCAGTTTTTCTTCGCAAATCCCCCATTTAAGCAAATATCACGCGTTTTTTCTTCGAGAATACCCCATTTAAGTGAAAATCACGCGTTTATTCTTTGAGAATACCCCATTTAGGCGAAAAACAGGCATTTTCTCTTTGGAAATCCCCCATTTAAGCGAAAATCACGTGTTTTCTTTTCGGAAAACCCCCCATTTAATCGAATATCAACCGTTTTATCTCTGAGAATCCCCTATTTAAGCAAATATCACGCGTTTTCTCTTTGGAAATCCCCCATTTAAGCGAAAATCATGCTTTTTCTCTTCGGAAATCACCCATTTAAGTGAATCTCACGCGTTTTCTCTTCGGAAATACCACATTTAGGCGAAAATCATGAATTTTCTCCTCAGAAATCACCAATTTAAGCGAATATCATGCAGTTTCTCTTCGGAAATCCCCCTCTTAGGTGAAAATGATAAATTTTCTCTTTGGAAATCCCCCATTTAAGCGAAAATCATGAATTTTCTCTTCGAGAACCACCATTTAAGCGAAAATCACTCGTTTTCTTTTCGGAAAACCCCCATTTAATCGAATATCAACTGTTTTATCTCCGAGAATCCAACATTTAAGCAAATATCACGCGTTTTCTCTTCGCAAATCCACCATTTAAGCGAAAATCGTGAATTTTTTCTTTGCAAATCCCCCATTTAAGCGAAAATCACGTGTTTTCTCTTCGGAAATCTCCCTTTTCATCATAAAATCATGCGTTTTCTTTTCGCAAATCCCCCATTTAAGCGAATATCACGATTTTCTTTTCGGAAATCCCCCTTTTCATCGAATATCACGCGTTTTGTCTCCGAGAATCCCACATTCAGGCAAATATCACGCGTTTTCTCTTCGGAAATCCCCCATTTAAGCAAAAATCACGTGTTTTCTTTTCGGAAATCTCCCTTTTCATCATAAAATCACGCGTTTTCTTTTAGCATATCCCCCATTTAAGCAAAAATGACGTGTTTTCTTTTCGGAAATCCTCCGTTTAATCGAATATCACGCTATTTATCTTCGCAAATCCCACATTTAAGCAAATATCATGCGTTTTTTCTTCAAAAATCCCCCATTTAGGCTAAAATAATGATTTTCTCCTCGGTAATCACCCATTTAAGCGAATATCACGCATTTTTTCTTCGAGAATACCCCATTTAAGTGAAAATCACGCATTTTCTCTTCAGAAATCCCCCATTTAAGCGAAAATCACACGGTTTCTCATCAGCAATCCCCCATTTAAGCAACAATTACGCGTTTTCTCTATGCAAATCCCGCATTTAAGCGAAAATCATGCATTTTATCTTTGAAAATCCCCCATTTAAGCGATAATCCTGCGTTTTCTTTTCGAGAATCCCCCATTTAAGTGAAAAATCACGCGTTTTCTCTTCAGAAATCTGCCATTTAAGCGAATATCACGCATTTTCTCTTCGCAAATCCCCCATTTATGCCAAAATCATGCAGTTTTTCTTCGCAAATCCCCCATTTAAGCAAATATCACGCGTTTTTTCTTCGAGAATACCCCATTTAAGTGAAAATCACGCGTTTATTCTTTGAGAATACCCCATTTAGGCGAAAAACAGGCATTTTCTCTTTGGAAATCCCCCATTTAAGCGAAAATCACGTGTTTTCTTTTCGGAAAACCCCCCATTTAATCGAATATCAACCGTTTTATCTCTGAGAATCCCCTATTTAAGCAAATATCACGCGTTTTCTCTTTGGAAATCCCCCATTTAAGCGAAAATCATGCTTTTTCTCTTCGGAAATCACCCATTTAAGTGAATCTCACGCGTTTTCTCTTCGGAAATACCACATTTAGGCGAAAATCATGAATTTTCTCCTCAGAAATCACCAATTTAAGCGAATATCATGCAGTTTCTCTTCGGAAATCCCCCTCTTAGGTGAAAATGATAAATTTTCTCTTTGGAAATCCCCCATTTAAGCGAAAATCATGAATTTTCTCTTCGAGAACCACCATTTAAGCGAAAATCACTCGTTTTCTTTTCGGAAAACCCCCATTTAATCGAATATCAACTGTTTTATCTCCGAGAATCCAACATTTAAGCAAATATCACGCGTTTTCTCTTCGCAAATCCACCATTTAAGCGAAAATCGTGAATTTTTTCTTTGCAAATCCCCCATTTAAGCGAAAATCACGTGTTTTCTCTTCGGAAATCTCCCTTTTCATCATAAAATCATGCGTTTTCTTTTCGCAAATCCCCCATTTAAGCGAATATCACGATTTTCTTTTCGGAAATCCCCCTTTTCATCGAATATCACGCGTTTTGTCTCCGAGAATCCCACATTCAGGCAAATATCACGCGTTTTCTCTTCGGAAATCCCCCATTTAAGCAAAAATCACGTGTTTTCTTTTCGGAAATCTCCCTTTTCATCATAAAATCACGCGTTTTCTTTTAGCATATCCCCCATTTAAGCAAAAATGACGTGTTTTCTTTTCGGAAATCCTCCGTTTAATCGAATATCACGCTATTTATCTTCGCAAATCCCACATTTAAGCAAATATCATGCGTTTTTTCTTCAAAAATCCCCCATTTAGGCTAAAATAATGATTTTCTCCTCGGTAATCACCCATTTAAGCGAATATCACGCATTTTTTCTTCGAGAATACCCCATTTAAGTGAAAATCACGCATTTTCTCTTCAGAAATCCCCCATTTAAGCGAAAATCACACGGTTTCTCATCAGCAATCCCCCATTTAAGCAACAATTACGCGTTTTCTCTATGCAAATCCCGCATTTAAGCGAAAATCATGCATTTTATCTTTGAAAATCCCCCATTTAAGCGATAATCCTGCGTTTTCTTTTCGAGAATCCCCCATTTAAGTGAAAAATCACGCGTTTTCTCTTCAGAAATCTGCCATTTAAGCGAATATCACGCATTTTCTCTTCGCAAATCCCCCATTTATGCCAAAATCATGCAGTTTTTCTTCGCAAATCCCCCATTTAAGCAAATATCACGCGTTTTTTCTTCGAGAATACCCCATTTAAGTGAAAATCACGCGTTTATTCTTTGAGAATACCCCATTTAGGCGAAAAACAGGCATTTTCTCTTTGGAAATCCCCCATTTAAGCGAAAATCACGTGTTTTCTTTTCGGAAAACCCCCCATTTAATCGAATATCAACCGTTTTATCTCTGAGAATCCCCTATTTAAGCAAATATCACGCGTTTTCTCTTTGGAAATCCCCCATTTAAGCGAAAATCATGCTTTTTCTCTTCGGAAATCACCCATTTAAGTGAATCTCACGCGTTTTCTCTTCGGAAATACCACATTTAGGCGAAAATCATGAATTTTCTCCTCAGAAATCACCAATTTAAGCGAATATCATGCAGTTTCTCTTCGGAAATCCCCCTCTTAGGTGAAAATGATAAATTTTCTCTTTGGAAATCCCCCATTTAAGCGAAAATCATGAATTTTCTCTTCGAGAACCACCATTTAAGCGAAAATCACTCGTTTTCTTTTCGGAAAACCCCCATTTAATCGAATATCAACTGTTTTATCTCCGAGAATCCAACATTTAAGCAAATATCACGCGTTTTCTCTTCGCAAATCCACCATTTAAGCGAAAATCGTGAATTTTTTCTTTGCAAATCCCCCATTTAAGCGAAAATCACGTGTTTTCTCTTCGGAAATCTCCCTTTTCATCATAAAATCATGCGTTTTCTTTTCGCAAATCCCCCATTTAAGCGAATATCACGATTTTCTTTTCGGAAATCCCCCTTTTCATCGAATATCACGCGTTTTGTCTCCGAGAATCCCACATTCAGGCAAATATCACGCGTTTTCTCTTCGGAAATCCCCCATTTAAGCAAAAATCACGTGTTTTCTTTTCGGAAATCTCCCTTTTCATCATAAAATCACGCGTTTTCTTTTAGCATATCCCCCATTTAAGCAAAAATGACGTGTTTTCTTTTCGGAAATCCTCCGTTTAATCGAATATCACGCTATTTATCTTCGCAAATCCCACATTTAAGCAAATATCATGCGTTTTTTCTTCAAAAATCCCCCATTTAGGCTAAAATAATGATTTTCTCCTCGGTAATCACCCATTTAAGCGAATATCACGCATTTTTTCTTCGAGAATACCCCATTTAAGTGAAAATCACGCATTTTCTCTTCAGAAATCCCCCATTTAAGCGAAAATCACACGGTTTCTCATCAGCAATCCCCCATTTAAGCAACAATTACGCGTTTTCTCTATGCAAATCCCGCATTTAAGCGAAAATCATGCATTTTATCTTTGAAAATCCCCCATTTAAGCGATAATCCTGCGTTTTCTTTTCGAGAATCCCCCATTTAAGTGAAAAATCACGCGTTTTCTCTTCAGAAATCTGCCATTTAAGCGAATATCACGCATTTTCTCTTCGCAAATCCCCCATTTATGCCAAAATCATGCAGTTTTTCTTCGCAAATCCCCCATTTAAGCAAATATCACGCGTTTTTTCTTCGAGAATACCCCATTTAAGTGAAAATCACGCGTTTATTCTTTGAGAATACCCCATTTAGGCGAAAAACAGGCATTTTCTCTTTGGAAATCCCCCATTTAAGCGAAAATCACTGTTTTCTTTTCGGAAAACCCCCATTTAATCGAATATCAACTGTTTTATCTCCGAGAATCCAACATTTAAGCAAATATCACGCGTTTTCTCTTCGCAAATCCACCATTTAAGCGAAAATCGTGAATTTTTTCTTTGCAAATCCCCCATTTAAGCGAAAATCACGTGTTTTCTCTTCGGAAATCTCCCTTTTCATCATAAAATCATGCGTTTTCTTTTCGCAAATCCCCCATTTAAGCGAATATCACGATTTTCTTTTCGGAAATCCCCCTTTTCATCGAATATCACGCGTTTTGTCTCCGAGAATCCCACATTCAGGCAAATATCACGCGTTTTCTCTTCGGAAATCCCCCATTTAAGCAAAAATCACGTGTTTTCTTTTCGGAAATCTCCCTTTTCATCATAAAATCACGCGTTTTCTTTTAGCATATCCCCCATTTAAGCAAAAATGACGTGTTTTCTTTTCGGAAATCCTCCGTTTAATCGAATATCACGCTATTTATCTTCGCAAATCCCACATTTAAGCAAATATCATGCGTTTTTTCTTCAAAAATCCCCCATTTAGGCTAAAATAATGATTTTCTCCTCGGTAATCACCCATTTAAGCGAATATCACGCATTTTTTCTTCGAGAATACCCCATTTAAGTGAAAATCACGCATTTTCTCTTCAGAAATCCCCCATTTAAGCGAAAATCACACGGTTTCTCATCAGCAATCCCCCATTTAAGCAACAATTACGCGTTTTCTCTATGCAAATCCCGCATTTAAGCGAAAATCATGCATTTTATCTTTGAAAATCCCCCATTTAAGCGATAATCCTGCGTTTTCTTTTCGAGAATCCCCCATTTAAGTGAAAAATCACGCGTTTTCTCTTCAGAAATCTGCCATTTAAGCGAATATCACGCATTTTCTCTTCGCAAATCCCCCATTTATGCCAAAATCATGCAGTTTTTCTTCGCAAATCCCCCATTTAAGCAAATATCACGCGTTTTTTCTTCGAGAATACCCCATTTAAGTGAAAATCACGCGTTTATTCTTTGAGAATACCCCATTTAGGCGAAAAACAGGCATTTTCTCTTTGGAAATCCCCCATTTAAGCGAAAATCACGTGTTTTCTTTTCGGAAAACCCCCCATTTAATCGAATATCAACCGTTTTATCTCTGAGAATCCCCTATTTAAGCAAATATCACGCGTTTTCTCTTTGGAAATCCCCCATTTAAGCGAAAATCATGCTTTTTCTCTTCGGAAATCACCCATTTAAGTGAATCTCACGCGTTTTCTCTTCGGAAATACCACATTTAGGCGAAAATCATGAATTTTCTCCTCAGAAATCACCAATTTAAGCGAATATCATGCAGTTTCTCTTCGGAAATCCCCCTCTTAGGTGAAAATGATAAATTTTCTCTTTGGAAATCCCCCATTTAAGCGAAAATCATGAATTTTCTCTTCGAGAACCACCATTTAAGCGAAAATCACTCGTTTTCTTTTCGGAAAACCCCCATTTAATCGAATATCAACTGTTTTATCTCCGAGAATCCAACATTTAAGCAAATATCACGCGTTTTCTCTTCGCAAATCCACCATTTAAGCGAAAATCGTGAATTTTTTCTTTGCAAATCCCCCATTTAAGCGAAAATCACGTGTTTTCTCTTCGGAAATCTCCCTTTTCATCATAAAATCATGCGTTTTCTTTTCGCAAATCCCCCATTTAAGCGAATATCACGATTTTCTTTTCGGAAATCCCCCTTTTCATCGAATATCACGCGTTTTGTCTCCGAGAATCCCACATTCAGGCAAATATCACGCGTTTTCTCTTCGGAAATCCCCCATTTAAGCAAAAATCACGTGTTTTCTTTTCGGAAATCTCCCTTTTCATCATAAAATCACGCGTTTTCTTTTAGCATATCCCCCATTTAAGCAAAAATGACGTGTTTTCTTTTCGGAAATCCTCCGTTTAATCGAATATCACGCTATTTATCTTCGCAAATCCCACATTTAAGCAAATATCATGCGTTTTTTCTTCAAAAATCCCCCATTTAGGCTAAAATAATGATTTTCTCCTCGGTAATCACCCATTTAAGCGAATATCACGCATTTTTTCTTCGAGAATACCCCATTTAAGTGAAAATCACGCATTTTCTCTTCAGAAATCCCCCATTTAAGCGAAAATCACACGGTTTCTCATCAGCAATCCCCCATTTAAGCAACAATTACGCGTTTTCTCTATGCAAATCCCGCATTTAAGCGAAAATCATGCATTTTATCTTTGAAAATCCCCCATTTAAGCGATAATCCTGCGTTTTCTTTTCGAGAATCCCCCATTTAAGTGAAAAATCACGCGTTTTCTCTTCAGAAATCTGCCATTTAAGCGAATATCACGCATTTTCTCTTCGCAAATCCCCCATTTATGCCAAAATCATGCAGTTTTTCTTCGCAAATCCCCCATTTAAGCAAATATCACGCGTTTTTTCTTCGAGAATACCCCATTTAAGTGAAAATCACGCGTTTATTCTTTGAGAATACCCCATTTAGGCGAAAAACAGGCATTTTCTCTTTGGAAATCCCCCATTTAAGCGAAAATCACGTGTTTTCTTTTCGGAAAACCCCCCATTTAATCGAATATCAACCGTTTTATCTCTGAGAATCCCCTATTTAAGCAAATATCACGCGTTTTCTCTTTGGAAATCCCCCATTTAAGCGAAAATCATGCTTTTTCTCTTCGGAAATCACCCATTTAAGTGAATCTCACGCGTTTTCTCTTCGGAAATACCACATTTAGGCGAAAATCATGAATTTTCTCCTCAGAAATCACCAATTTAAGCGAATATCATGCAGTTTCTCTTCGGAAATCCCCCTCTTAGGTGAAAATGATAAATTTTCTCTTTGGAAATCCCCCATTTAAGCGAAAATCATGAATTTTCTCTTCGAGAACCACCATTTAAGCGAAAATCACTCGTTTTCTTTTCGGAAAACCCCCATTTAATCGAATATCAACTGTTTTATCTCCGAGAATCCAACATTTAAGCAAATATCACGCGTTTTCTCTTCGCAAATCCACCATTTAAGCGAAAATCGTGAATTTTTTCTTTGCAAATCCCCCATTTAAGCGAAAATCACGTGTTTTCTCTTCGGAAATCTCCCTTTTCATCATAAAATCATGCGTTTTCTTTTCGCAAATCCCCCATTTAAGCGAATATCACGATTTTCTTTTCGGAAATCCCCCTTTTCATCGAATATCACGCGTTTTGTCTCCGAGAATCCCACATTCAGGCAAATATCACGCGTTTTCTCTTCGGAAATCCCCCATTTAAGCAAAAATCACGTGTTTTCTTTTCGGAAATCTCCCTTTTCATCATAAAATCACGCGTTTTCTTTTAGCATATCCCCCATTTAAGCAAAAATGACGTGTTTTCTTTTCGGAAATCCTCCGTTTAATCGAATATCACGCTATTTATCTTCGCAAATCCCACATTTAAGCAAATATCATGCGTTTTTTCTTCAAAAATCCCCCATTTAGGCTAAAATAATGATTTTCTCCTCGGTAATCACCCATTTAAGCGAATATCACGCATTTTTTCTTCGAGAATACCCCATTTAAGTGAAAATCACGCATTTTCTCTTCAGAAATCCCCCATTTAAGCGAAAATCACACGGTTTCTCATCAGCAATCCCCCATTTAAGCAACAATTACGCGTTTTCTCTATGCAAATCCCGCATTTAAGCGAAAATCATGCATTTTATCTTTGAAAATCCCCCATTTAAGCGATAATCCTGCGTTTTCTTTTCGAGAATCCCCCATTTAAGTGAAAAATCACGCGTTTTCTCTTCAGAAATCTGCCATTTAAGCGAATATCACGCATTTTCTCTTCGCAAATCCCCCATTTATGCCAAAATCATGCAGTTTTTCTTCGCAAATCCCCCATTTAAGCAAATATCACGCGTTTTTTCTTCGAGAATACCCCATTTAAGTGAAAATCACGCGTTTATTCTTTGAGAATACCCCATTTAGGCGAAAAACAGGCATTTTCTCTTTGGAAATCCCCCATTTAAGCGAAAATCACGTGTTTTCTTTTCGGAAAACCCCCCATTTAATCGAATATCAACCGTTTTATCTCTGAGAATCCCCTATTTAAGCAAATATCACGCGTTTTCTCTTTGGAAATCCCCCATTTAAGCGAAAATCATGCTTTTTCTCTTCGGAAATCACCCATTTAAGTGAATCTCACGCGTTTTCTCTTCGGAAATACCACATTTAGGCGAAAATCATGAATTTTCTCCTCAGAAATCACCAATTTAAGCGAATATCATGCAGTTTCTCTTCGGAAATCCCCCTCTTAGGTGAAAATGATAAATTTTCTCTTTGGAAATCCCCCATTTAAGCGAAAATCATGAATTTTCTCTTCGAGAACCACCATTTAAGCGAAAATCACTCGTTTTCTTTTCGGAAAACCCCCATTTAATCGAATATCAACTGTTTTATCTCCGAGAATCCAACATTTAAGCAAATATCACGCGTTTTCTCTTCGCAAATCCACCATTTAAGCGAAAATCGTGAATTTTTTCTTTGCAAATCCCCCATTTAAGCGAAAATCACGTGTTTTCTCTTCGGAAATCTCCCTTTTCATCATAAAATCATGCGTTTTCTTTTCGCAAATCCCCCATTTAAGCGAATATCACGATTTTCTTTTCGGAAATCCCCCTTTTCATCGAATATCACGCGTTTTGTCTCCGAGAATCCCACATTCAGGCAAATATCACGCGTTTTCTCTTCGGAAATCCCCCATTTAAGCAAAAATCACGTGTTTTCTTTTCGGAAATCTCCCTTTTCATCATAAAATCACGCGTTTTCTTTTAGCATATCCCCCATTTAAGCAAAAATGACGTGTTTTCTTTTCGGAAATCCTCCGTTTAATCGAATATCACGCTATTTATCTTCGCAAATCCCACATTTAAGCAAATATCATGCGTTTTTTCTTCAAAAATCCCCCATTTAGGCTAAAATAATGATTTTCTCCTCGGTAATCACCCATTTAAGCGAATATCACGCATTTTTTCTTCGAGAATACCCCATTTAAGTGAAAATCACGCATTTTCTCTTCAGAAATCCCCCATTTAAGCGAAAATCACACGGTTTCTCATCAGCAATCCCCCATTTAAGCAACAATTACGCGTTTTCTCTATGCAAATCCCGCATTTAAGCGAAAATCATGCATTTTATCTTTGAAAATCCCCCATTTAAGCGATAATCCTGCGTTTTCTTTTCGAGAATCCCCCATTTAAGTGAAAAATCACGCGTTTTCTCTTCAGAAATCTGCCATTTAAGCGAATATCACGCATTTTCTCTTCGCAAATCCCCCATTTATGCCAAAATCATGCAGTTTTTCTTCGCAAATCCCCCATTTAAGCAAATATCACGCGTTTTTTCTTCGAGAATACCCCATTTAAGTGAAAATCACGCGTTTATTCTTTGAGAATACCCCATTTAGGCGAAAAACAGGCATTTTCTCTTTGGAAATCCCCCATTTAAGCGAAAATCACGTGTTTTCTTTTCGGAAAACCCCCCATTTAATCGAATATCAACCGTTTTATCTCTGAGAATCCCCTATTTAAGCAAATATCACGCGTTTTCTCTTTGGAAATCCCCCATTTAAGCGAAAATCATGCTTTTTCTCTTCGGAAATCACCCATTTAAGTGAATCTCACGCGTTTTCTCTTCGGAAATACCACATTTAGGCGAAAATCATGAATTTTCTCCTCAGAAATCACCAATTTAAGCGAATATCATGCAGTTTCTCTTCGGAAATCCCCCTCTTAGGTGAAAATGATAAATTTTCTCTTTGGAAATCCCCCATTTAAGCGAAAATCATGAATTTTCTCTTCGAGAACCACCATTTAAGCGAAAATCACTCGTTTTCTTTTCGGAAAACCCCCATTTAATCGAATATCAACTGTTTTATCTCCGAGAATCCAACATTTAAGCAAATATCACGCGTTTTCTCTTCGCAAATCCACCATTTAAGCGAAAATCGTGAATTTTTTCTTTGCAAATCCCCCATTTAAGCGAAAATCACGTGTTTTCTCTTCGGAAATCTCCCTTTTCATCATAAAATCATGCGTTTTCTTTTCGCAAATCCCCCATTTAAGCGAATATCACGATTTTCTTTTCGGAAATCCCCCTTTTCATCGAATATCACGCGTTTTGTCTCCGAGAATCCCACATTCAGGCAAATATCACGCGTTTTCTCTTCGGAAATCCCCCATTTAAGCAAAAATCACGTGTTTTCTTTTCGGAAATCTCCCTTTTCATCATAAAATCACGCGTTTTCTTTTAGCATATCCCCCATTTAAGCAAAAATGACGTGTTTTCTTTTCGGAAATCCTCCGTTTAATCGAATATCACGCTATTTATCTTCGCAAATCCCACATTTAAGCAAATATCATGCGTTTTTTCTTCAAAAATCCCCCATTTAGGCTAAAATAATGATTTTCTCCTCGGTAATCACCCATTTAAGCGAATATCACGCATTTTTTCTTCGAGAATACCCCATTTAAGTGAAAATCACGCATTTTCTCTTCAGAAATCCCCCATTTAAGCGAAAATCACACGGTTTCTCATCAGCAATCCCCCATTTAAGCAACAATTACGCGTTTTCTCTATGCAAATCCCGCATTTAAGCGAAAATCATGCATTTTATCTTTGAAAATCCCCCATTTAAGCGATAATCCTGCGTTTTCTTTTCGAGAATCCCCCATTTAAGTGAAAAATCACGCGTTTTCTCTTCAGAAATCTGCCATTTAAGCGAATATCACGCATTTTCTCTTCGCAAATCCCCCATTTATGCCAAAATCATGCAGTTTTTCTTCGCAAATCCCCCATTTAAGCAAATATCACGCGTTTTTTCTTCGAGAATACCCCATTTAAGTGAAAATCACGCGTTTATTCTTTGAGAATACCCCATTTAGGCGAAAAACAGGCATTTTCTCTTTGGAAATCCCCCATTTAAGCGAAAATCACGTGTTTTCTTTTCGGAAAACCCCCCATTTAATCGAATATCAACCGTTTTATCTCTGAGAATCCCCTATTTAAGCAAATATCACGCGTTTTCTCTTTGGAAATCCCCCATTTAAGCGAAAATCATGCTTTTTCTCTTCGGAAATCACCCATTTAAGTGAATCTCACGCGTTTTCTCTTCGGAAATACCACATTTAGGCGAAAATCATGAATTTTCTCCTCAGAAATCACCAATTTAAGCGAATATCATGCAGTTTCTCTTCGGAAATCCCCCTCTTAGGTGAAAATGATAAATTTTCTCTTTGGAAATCCCCCATTTAAGCGAAAATCATGAATTTTCTCTTCGAGAACCACCATTTAAGCGAAAATCACTCGTTTTCTTTTCGGAAAACCCCCATTTAATCGAATATCAACTGTTTTATCTCCGAGAATCCAACATTTAAGCAAATATCACGCGTTTTCTCTTCGCAAATCCACCATTTAAGCGAAAATCGTGAATTTTTTCTTTGCAAATCCCCCATTTAAGCGAAAATCACGTGTTTTCTCTTCGGAAATCTCCCTTTTCATCATAAAATCATGCGTTTTCTTTTCGCAAATCCCCCATTTAAGCGAATATCACGATTTTCTTTTCGGAAATCCCCCTTTTCATCGAATATCACGCGTTTTGTCTCCGAGAATCCCACATTCAGGCAAATATCACGCGTTTTCTCTTCGGAAATCCCCCATTTAAGCAAAAATCACGTGTTTTCTTTTCGGAAATCTCCCTTTTCATCATAAAATCACGCGTTTTCTTTTAGCATATCCCCCATTTAAGCAAAAATGACGTGTTTTCTTTTCGGAAATCCTCCGTTTAATCGAATATCACGCTATTTATCTTCGCAAATCCCACATTTAAGCAAATATCATGCGTTTTTTCTTCAAAAATCCCCCATTTAGGCTAAAATAATGATTTTCTCCTCGGTAATCACCCATTTAAGCGAATATCACGCATTTTTTCTTCGAGAATACCCCATTTAAGTGAAAATCACGCATTTTCTCTTCAGAAATCCCCCATTTAAGCGAAAATCACACGGTTTCTCATCAGCAATCCCCCATTTAAGCAACAATTACGCGTTTTCTCTATGCAAATCCCGCATTTAAGCGAAAATCATGCATTTTATCTTTGAAAATCCCCCATTTAAGCGATAATCCTGCGTTTTCTTTTCGAGAATCCCCCATTTAAGTGAAAAATCACGCGTTTTCTCTTCAGAAATCTGCCATTTAAGCGAATATCACGCATTTTCTCTTCGCAAATCCCCCATTTATGCCAAAATCATGCAGTTTTTCTTCGCAAATCCCCCATTTAAGCAAATATCACGCGTTTTTTCTTCGAGAATACCCCATTTAAGTGAAAATCACGCGTTTATTCTTTGAGAATACCCCATTTAGGCGAAAAACAGGCATTTTCTCTTTGGAAATCCCCCATTTAAGCGAAAATCACGTGTTTTCTTTTCGGAAAACCCCCCATTTAATCGAATATCAACCGTTTTATCTCTGAGAATCCCCTATTTAAGCAAATATCACGCGTTTTCTCTTTGGAAATCCCCCATTTAAGCGAAAATCATGCTTTTTCTCTTCGGAAATCACCCATTTAAGTGAATCTCACGCGTTTTCTCTTCGGAAATACCACATTTAGGCGAAAATCATGAATTTTCTCCTCAGAAATCACCAATTTAAGCGAATATCATGCAGTTTCTCTTCGGAAATCCCCCTCTTAGGTGAAAATGATAAATTTTCTCTTTGGAAATCCCCCATTTAAGCGAAAATCATGAATTTTCTCTTCGAGAACCACCATTTAAGCGAAAATCACTCGTTTTCTTTTCGGAAAACCCCCATTTAATCGAATATCAACTGTTTTATCTCCGAGAATCCAACATTTAAGCAAATATCACGCGTTTTCTCTTCGCAAATCCACCATTTAAGCGAAAATCGTGAATTTTTTCTTTGCAAATCCCCCATTTAAGCGAAAATCACGTGTTTTCTCTTCGGAAATCTCCCTTTTCATCATAAAATCATGCGTTTTCTTTTCGCAAATCCCCCATTTAAGCGAATATCACGATTTTCTTTTCGGAAATCCCCCTTTTCATCGAATATCACGCGTTTTGTCTCCGAGAATCCCACATTCAGGCAAATATCACGCGTTTTCTCTTCGGAAATCCCCCATTTAAGCAAAAATCACGTGTTTTCTTTTCGGAAATCTCCCTTTTCATCATAAAATCACGCGTTTTCTTTTAGCATATCCCCCATTTAAGCAAAAATGACGTGTTTTCTTTTCGGAAATCCTCCGTTTAATCGAATATCACGCTATTTATCTTCGCAAATCCCACATTTAAGCAAATATCATGCGTTTTTTCTTCAAAAATCCCCCATTTAGGCTAAAATAATGATTTTCTCCTCGGTAATCACCCATTTAAGCGAATATCACGCATTTTTTCTTCGAGAATACCCCATTTAAGTGAAAATCACGCATTTTCTCTTCAGAAATCCCCCATTTAAGCGAAAATCACACGGTTTCTCATCAGCAATCCCCCATTTAAGCAACAATTACGCGTTTTCTCTATGCAAATCCCGCATTTAAGCGAAAATCATGCATTTTATCTTTGAAAATCCCCCATTTAAGCGATAATCCTGCGTTTTCTTTTCGAGAATCCCCCATTTAAGTGAAAAATCACGCGTTTTCTCTTCAGAAATCTGCCATTTAAGCGAATATCACGCATTTTCTCTTCGCAAATCCCCCATTTATGCCAAAATCATGCAGTTTTTCTTCGCAAATCCCCCATTTAAGCAAATATCACGCGTTTTTTCTTCGAGAATACCCCATTTAAGTGAAAATCACGCGTTTATTCTTTGAGAATACCCCATTTAGGCGAAAAACAGGCATTTTCTCTTTGGAAATCCCCCATTTAAGCGAAAATCACGTGTTTTCTTTTCGGAAAACCCCCCATTTAATCGAATATCAACCGTTTTATCTCTGAGAATCCCCTATTTAAGCAAATATCACGCGTTTTCTCTTTGGAAATCCCCCATTTAAGCGAAAATCATGCTTTTTCTCTTCGGAAATCACCCATTTAAGTGAATCTCACGCGTTTTCTCTTCGGAAATACCACATTTAGGCGAAAATCATGAATTTTCTCCTCAGAAATCACCAATTTAAGCGAATATCATGCAGTTTCTCTTCGGAAATCCCCCTCTTAGGTGAAAATGATAAATTTTCTCTTTGGAAATCCCCCATTTAAGCGAAAATCATGAATTTTCTCTTCGAGAACCACCATTTAAGCGAAAATCACTCGTTTTCTTTTCGGAAAACCCCCATTTAATCGAATATCAACTGTTTTATCTCCGAGAATCCAACATTTAAGCAAATATCACGCGTTTTCTCTTCGCAAATCCACCATTTAAGCGAAAATCGTGAATTTTTTCTTTGCAAATCCCCCATTTAAGCGAAAATCACGTGTTTTCTCTTCGGAAATCTCCCTTTTCATCATAAAATCATGCGTTTTCTTTTCGCAAATCCCCCATTTAAGCGAATATCACGATTTTCTTTTCGGAAATCCCCCTTTTCATCGAATATCACGCGTTTTGTCTCCGAGAATCCCACATTCAGGCAAATATCACGCGTTTTCTCTTCGGAAATCCCCCATTTAAGCAAAAATCACGTGTTTTCTTTTCGGAAATCTCCCTTTTCATCATAAAATCACGCGTTTTCTTTTAGCATATCCCCCATTTAAGCAAAAATGACGTGTTTTCTTTTCGGAAATCCTCCGTTTAATCGAATATCACGCTATTTATCTTCGCAAATCCCACATTTAAGCAAATATCATGCGTTTTTTCTTCAAAAATCCCCCATTTAGGCTAAAATAATGATTTTCTCCTCGGTAATCACCCATTTAAGCGAATATCACGCATTTTTTCTTCGAGAATACCCCATTTAAGTGAAAATCACGCATTTTCTCTTCAGAAATCCCCCATTTAAGCGAAAATCACACGGTTTCTCATCAGCAATCCCCCATTTAAGCAACAATTACGCGTTTTCTCTATGCAAATCCCGCATTTAAGCGAAAATCATGCATTTTATCTTTGAAAATCCCCCATTTAAGCGATAATCCTGCGTTTTCTTTTCGAGAATCCCCCATTTAAGTGAAAAATCACGCGTTTTCTCTTCAGAAATCTGCCATTTAAGCGAATATCACGCATTTTCTCTTCGCAAATCCCCCATTTATGCCAAAATCATGCAGTTTTTCTTCGCAAATCCCCCATTTAAGCAAATATCACGCGTTTTTTCTTCGAGAATACCCCATTTAAGTGAAAATCACGCGTTTATTCTTTGAGAATACCCCATTTAGGCGAAAAACAGGCATTTTCTCTTTGGAAATCCCCCATTTAAGCGAAAATCACGTGTTTTCTTTTCGGAAAACCCCCCATTTAATCGAATATCAACCGTTTTATCTCTGAGAATCCCCTATTTAAGCAAATATCACGCGTTTTCTCTTTGGAAATCCCCCATTTAAGCGAAAATCATGCTTTTTCTCTTCGGAAATCACCCATTTAAGTGAATCTCACGCGTTTTCTCTTCGGAAATACCACATTTAGGCGAAAATCATGAATTTTCTCCTCAGAAATCACCAATTTAAGCGAATATCATGCAGTTTCTCTTCGGAAATCCCCCTCTTAGGTGAAAATGATAAATTTTCTCTTTGGAAATCCCCCATTTAAGCGAAAATCATGAATTTTCTCTTCGAGAACCACCATTTAAGCGAAAATCACTCGTTTTCTTTTCGGAAAACCCCCATTTAATCGAATATCAACTGTTTTATCTCCGAGAATCCAACATTTAAGCAAATATCACGCGTTTTCTCTTCGCAAATCCACCATTTAAGCGAAAATCGTGAATTTTTTCTTTGCAAATCCCCCATTTAAGCGAAAATCACGTGTTTTCTCTTCGGAAATCTCCCTTTTCATCATAAAATCATGCGTTTTCTTTTCGCAAATCCCCCATTTAAGCGAATATCACGATTTTCTTTTCGGAAATCCCCCTTTTCATCGAATATCACGCGTTTTGTCTCCGAGAATCCCACATTCAGGCAAATATCACGCGTTTTCTCTTCGGAAATCCCCCATTTAAGCAAAAATCACGTGTTTTCTTTTCGGAAATCTCCCTTTTCATCATAAAATCACGCGTTTTCTTTTAGCATATCCCCCATTTAAGCAAAAATGACGTGTTTTCTTTTCGGAAATCCTCCGTTTAATCGAATATCACGCTATTTATCTTCGCAAATCCCACATTTAAGCAAATATCATGCGTTTTTTCTTCAAAAATCCCCCATTTAGGCTAAAATAATGATTTTCTCCTCGGTAATCACCCATTTAAGCGAATATCACGCATTTTTTCTTCGAGAATACCCCATTTAAGTGAAAATCACGCATTTTCTCTTCAGAAATCCCCCATTTAAGCGAAAATCACACGGTTTCTCATCAGCAATCCCCCATTTAAGCAACAATTACGCGTTTTCTCTATGCAAATCCCGCATTTAAGCGAAAATCATGCATTTTATCTTTGAAAATCCCCCATTTAAGCGATAATCCTGCGTTTTCTTTTCGAGAATCCCCCATTTAAGTGAAAAATCACGCGTTTTCTCTTCAGAAATCTGCCATTTAAGCGAATATCACGCATTTTCTCTTCGCAAATCCCCCATTTATGCCAAAATCATGCAGTTTTTCTTCGCAAATCCCCCATTTAAGCAAATATCACGCGTTTTTTCTTCGAGAATACCCCATTTAAGTGAAAATCACGCGTTTATTCTTTGAGAATACCCCATTTAGGCGAAAAACAGGCATTTTCTCTTTGGAAATCCCCCATTTAAGCGAAAATCACGTGTTTTCTTTTCGGAAAACCCCCCATTTAATCGAATATCAACCGTTTTATCTCTGAGAATCCCCTATTTAAGCAAATATCACGCGTTTTCTCTTTGGAAATCCCCCATTTAAGCGAAAATCATGCTTTTTCTCTTCGGAAATCACCCATTTAAGTGAATCTCACGCGTTTTCTCTTCGGAAATACCACATTTAGGCGAAAATCATGAATTTTCTCCTCAGAAATCACCAATTTAAGCGAATATCATGCAGTTTCTCTTCGGAAATCCCCCTCTTAGGTGAAAATGATAAATTTTCTCTTTGGAAATCCCCCATTTAAGCGAAAATCATGAATTTTCTCTTCGAGAACCACCATTTAAGCGAAAATCACTCGTTTTCTTTTCGGAAAACCCCCATTTAATCGAATATCAACTGTTTTATCTCCGAGAATCCAACATTTAAGCAAATATCACGCGTTTTCTCTTCGCAAATCCACCATTTAAGCGAAAATCGTGAATTTTTTCTTTGCAAATCCCCCATTTAAGCGAAAATCACGTGTTTTCTCTTCGGAAATCTCCCTTTTCATCATAAAATCATGCGTTTTCTTTTCGCAAATCCCCCATTTAAGCGAATATCACGATTTTCTTTTCGGAAATCCCCCTTTTCATCGAATATCACGCGTTTTGTCTCCGAGAATCCCACATTCAGGCAAATATCACGCGTTTTCTCTTCGGAAATCCCCCATTTAAGCAAAAATCACGTGTTTTCTTTTCGGAAATCTCCCTTTTCATCATAAAATCACGCGTTTTCTTTTAGCATATCCCCCATTTAAGCAAAAATGACGTGTTTTCTTTTCGGAAATCCTCCGTTTAATCGAATATCACGCTATTTATCTTCGCAAATCCCACATTTAAGCAAATATCATGCGTTTTTTCTTCAAAAATCCCCCATTTAGGCTAAAATAATGATTTTCTCCTCGGTAATCACCCATTTAAGCGAATATCACGCATTTTTTCTTCGAGAATACCCCATTTAAGTGAAAATCACGCATTTTCTCTTCAGAAATCCCCCATTTAAGCGAAAATCACACGGTTTCTCATCAGCAATCCCCCATTTAAGCAACAATTACGCGTTTTCTCTATGCAAATCCCGCATTTAAGCGAAAATCATGCATTTTATCTTTGAAAATCCCCCATTTAAGCGATAATCCTGCGTTTTCTTTTCGAGAATCCCCCATTTAAGTGAAAAATCACGCGTTTTCTCTTCAGAAATCTGCCATTTAAGCGAATATCACGCATTTTCTCTTCGCAAATCCCCCATTTATGCCAAAATCATGCAGTTTTTCTTCGCAAATCCCCCATTTAAGCAAATATCACGCGTTTTTTCTTCGAGAATACCCCATTTAAGTGAAAATCACGCGTTTATTCTTTGAGAATACCCCATTTAGGCGAAAAACAGGCATTTTCTCTTTGGAAATCCCCCATTTAAGCGAAAATCACGTGTTTTCTTTTCGGAAAACCCCCCATTTAATCGAATATCAACCGTTTTATCTCTGAGAATCCCCTATTTAAGCAAATATCACGCGTTTTCTCTTTGGAAATCCCCCATTTAAGCGAAAATCATGCTTTTTCTCTTCGGAAATCACCCATTTAAGTGAATCTCACGCGTTTTCTCTTCGGAAATACCACATTTAGGCGAAAATCATGAATTTTCTCCTCAGAAATCACCAATTTAAGCGAATATCATGCAGTTTCTCTTCGGAAATCCCCCTCTTAGGTGAAAATGATAAATTTTCTCTTTGGAAATCCCCCATTTAAGCGAAAATCATGAATTTTCTCTTCGAGAACCACCATTTAAGCGAAAATCACTCGTTTTCTTTTCGGAAAACCCCCATTTAATCGAATATCAACTGTTTTATCTCCGAGAATCCAACATTTAAGCAAATATCACGCGTTTTCTCTTCGCAAATCCACCATTTAAGCGAAAATCGTGAATTTTTTCTTTGCAAATCCCCCATTTAAGCGAAAATCACGTGTTTTCTCTTCGGAAATCTCCCTTTTCATCATAAAATCATGCGTTTTCTTTTCGCAAATCCCCCATTTAAGCGAATATCACGATTTTCTTTTCGGAAATCCCCCTTTTCATCGAATATCACGCGTTTTGTCTCCGAGAATCCCACATTCAGGCAAATATCACGCGTTTTCTCTTCGGAAATCCCCCATTTAAGCAAAAATCACGTGTTTTCTTTTCGGAAATCTCCCTTTTCATCATAAAATCACGCGTTTTCTTTTAGCATATCCCCCATTTAAGCAAAAATGACGTGTTTTCTTTTCGGAAATCCTCCGTTTAATCGAATATCACGCTATTTATCTTCGCAAATCCCACATTTAAGCAAATATCATGCGTTTTTTCTTCAAAAATCCCCCATTTAGGCTAAAATAATGATTTTCTCCTCGGTAATCACCCATTTAAGCGAATATCACGCATTTTTTCTTCGAGAATACCCCATTTAAGTGAAAATCACGCATTTTCTCTTCAGAAATCCCCCATTTAAGCGAAAATCACACGGTTTCTCATCAGCAATCCCCCATTTAAGCAACAATTACGCGTTTTCTCTATGCAAATCCCGCATTTAAGCGAAAATCATGCATTTTATCTTTGAAAATCCCCCATTTAAGCGATAATCCTGCGTTTTCTTTTCGAGAATCCCCCATTTAAGTGAAAAATCACGCGTTTTCTCTTCAGAAATCTGCCATTTAAGCGAATATCACGCATTTTCTCTTCGCAAATCCCCCATTTATGCCAAAATCATGCAGTTTTTCTTCGCAAATCCCCCATTTAAGCAAATATCACGCGTTTTTTCTTCGAGAATACCCCATTTAAGTGAAAATCACGCGTTTATTCTTTGAGAATACCCCATTTAGGCGAAAAACAGGCATTTTCTCTTTGGAAATCCCCCATTTAAGCGAAAATCACGTGTTTTCTTTTCGGAAAACCCCCCATTTAATCGAATATCAACCGTTTTATCTCTGAGAATCCCCTATTTAAGCAAATATCACGCGTTTTCTCTTTGGAAATCCCCCATTTAAGCGAAAATCATGCTTTTTCTCTTCGGAAATCACCCATTTAAGTGAATCTCACGCGTTTTCTCTTCGGAAATACCACATTTAGGCGAAAATCATGAATTTTCTCCTCAGAAATCACCAATTTAAGCGAATATCATGCAGTTTCTCTTCGGAAATCCCCCTCTTAGGTGAAAATGATAAATTTTCTCTTTGGAAATCCCCCATTTAAGCGAAAATCATGAATTTTCTCTTCGAGAACCACCATTTAAGCGAAAATCACTCGTTTTCTTTTCGGAAAACCCCCATTTAATCGAATATCAACTGTTTTATCTCCGAGAATCCAACATTTAAGCAAATATCACGCGTTTTCTCTTCGCAAATCCACCATTTAAGCGAAAATCGTGAATTTTTTCTTTGCAAATCCCCCATTTAAGCGAAAATCACGTGTTTTCTCTTCGGAAATCTCCCTTTTCATCATAAAATCATGCGTTTTCTTTTCGCAAATCCCCCATTTAAGCGAATATCACGATTTTCTTTTCGGAAATCCCCCTTTTCATCGAATATCACGCGTTTTGTCTCCGAGAATCCCACATTCAGGCAAATATCACGCGTTTTCTCTTCGGAAATCCCCCATTTAAGCAAAAATCACGTGTTTTCTTTTCGGAAATCTCCCTTTTCATCATAAAATCACGCGTTTTCTTTTAGCATATCCCCCATTTAAGCAAAAATGACGTGTTTTCTTTTCGGAAATCCTCCGTTTAATCGAATATCACGCTATTTATCTTCGCAAATCCCACATTTAAGCAAATATCATGCGTTTTTTCTTCAAAAATCCCCCATTTAGGCTAAAATAATGATTTTCTCCTCGGTAATCACCCATTTAAGCGAATATCACGCATTTTTTCTTCGAGAATACCCCATTTAAGTGAAAATCACGCATTTTCTCTTCAGAAATCCCCCATTTAAGCGAAAATCACACGGTTTCTCATCAGCAATCCCCCATTTAAGCAACAATTACGCGTTTTCTCTATGCAAATCCCGCATTTAAGCGAAAATCATGCATTTTATCTTTGAAAATCCCCCATTTAAGCGATAATCCTGCGTTTTCTTTTCGAGAATCCCCCATTTAAGTGAAAAATCACGCGTTTTCTCTTCAGAAATCTGCCATTTAAGCGAATATCACGCATTTTCTCTTCGCAAATCCCCCATTTATGCCAAAATCATGCAGTTTTTCTTCGCAAATCCCCCATTTAAGCAAATATCACGCGTTTTTTCTTCGAGAATACCCCATTTAAGTGAAAATCACGCGTTTATTCTTTGAGAATACCCCATTTAGGCGAAAAACAGGCATTTTCTCTTTGGAAATCCCCCATTTAAGCGAAAATCACGTGTTTTCTTTTCGGAAAACCCCCCATTTAATCGAATATCAACCGTTTTATCTCTGAGAATCCCCTATTTAAGCAAATATCACGCGTTTTCTCTTTGGAAATCCCCCATTTAAGCGAAAATCATGCTTTTTCTCTTCGGAAATCACCCATTTAAGTGAATCTCACGCGTTTTCTCTTCGGAAATACCACATTTAGGCGAAAATCATGAATTTTCTCCTCAGAAATCACCAATTTAAGCGAATATCATGCAGTTTCTCTTCGGAAATCCCCCTCTTAGGTGAAAATGATAAATTTTCTCTTTGGAAATCCCCCATTTAAGCGAAAATCATGAATTTTCTCTTCGAGAACCACCATTTAAGCGAAAATCACTCGTTTTCTTTTCGGAAAACCCCCATTTAATCGAATATCAACTGTTTTATCTCCGAGAATCCAACATTTAAGCAAATATCACGCGTTTTCTCTTCGCAAATCCACCATTTAAGCGAAAATCGTGAATTTTTTCTTTGCAAATCCCCCATTTAAGCGAAAATCACGTGTTTTCTCTTCGGAAATCTCCCTTTTCATCATAAAATCATGCGTTTTCTTTTCGCAAATCCCCCATTTAAGCGAATATCACGATTTTCTTTTCGGAAATCCCCCTTTTCATCGAATATCACGCGTTTTGTCTCCGAGAATCCCACATTCAGGCAAATATCACGCGTTTTCTCTTCGGAAATCCCCCATTTAAGCAAAAATCACGTGTTTTCTTTTCGGAAATCTCCCTTTTCATCATAAAATCACGCGTTTTCTTTTAGCATATCCCCCATTTAAGCAAAAATGACGTGTTTTCTTTTCGGAAATCCTCCGTTTAATCGAATATCACGCTATTTATCTTCGCAAATCCCACATTTAAGCAAATATCATGCGTTTTTTCTTCAAAAATCCCCCATTTAGGCTAAAATAATGATTTTCTCCTCGGTAATCACCCATTTAAGCGAATATCACGCATTTTTTCTTCGAGAATACCCCATTTAAGTGAAAATCACGCATTTTCTCTTCAGAAATCCCCCATTTAAGCGAAAATCACACGGTTTCTCATCAGCAATCCCCCATTTAAGCAACAATTACGCGTTTTCTCTATGCAAATCCCGCATTTAAGCGAAAATCATGCATTTTATCTTTGAAAATCCCCCATTTAAGCGATAATCCTGCGTTTTCTTTTCGAGAATCCCCCATTTAAGTGAAAAATCACGCGTTTTCTCTTCAGAAATCTGCCATTTAAGCGAATATCACGCATTTTCTCTTCGCAAATCCCCCATTTATGCCAAAATCATGCAGTTTTTCTTCGCAAATCCCCCATTTAAGCAAATATCACGCGTTTTTTCTTCGAGAATACCCCATTTAAGTGAAAATCACGCGTTTATTCTTTGAGAATACCCCATTTAGGCGAAAAACAGGCATTTTCTCTTTGGAAATCCCCCATTTAAGCGAAAATCACGTGTTTTCTTTTCGGAAAACCCCCCATTTAATCGAATATCAACCGTTTTATCTCTGAGAATCCCCTATTTAAGCAAATATCACGCGTTTTCTCTTTGGAAATCCCCCATTTAAGCGAAAATCATGCTTTTTCTCTTCGGAAATCACCCATTTAAGTGAATCTCACGCGTTTTCTCTTCGGAAATACCACATTTAGGCGAAAATCATGAATTTTCTCCTCAGAAATCACCAATTTAAGCGAATATCATGCAGTTTCTCTTCGGAAATCCCCCTCTTAGGTGAAAATGATAAATTTTCTCTTTGGAAATCCCCCATTTAAGCGAAAATCATGAATTTTCTCTTCGAGAACCACCATTTAAGCGAAAATCACTCGTTTTCTTTTCGGAAAACCCCCATTTAATCGAATATCAACTGTTTTATCTCCGAGAATCCAACATTTAAGCAAATATCACGCGTTTTCTCTTCGCAAATCCACCATTTAAGCGAAAATCGTGAATTTTTTCTTTGCAAATCCCCCATTTAAGCGAAAATCACGTGTTTTCTCTTCGGAAATCTCCCTTTTCATCATAAAATCATGCGTTTTCTTTTCGCAAATCCCCCATTTAAGCGAATATCACGATTTTCTTTTCGGAAATCCCCCTTTTCATCGAATATCACGCGTTTTGTCTCCGAGAATCCCACATTCAGGCAAATATCACGCGTTTTCTCTTCGGAAATCCCCCATTTAAGCAAAAATCACGTGTTTTCTTTTCGGAAATCTCCCTTTTCATCATAAAATCACGCGTTTTCTTTTAGCATATCCCCCATTTAAGCAAAAATGACGTGTTTTCTTTTCGGAAATCCTCCGTTTAATCGAATATCACGCTATTTATCTTCGCAAATCCCACATTTAAGCAAATATCATGCGTTTTTTCTTCAAAAATCCCCCATTTAGGCTAAAATAATGATTTTCTCCTCGGTAATCACCCATTTAAGCGAATATCACGCATTTTTTCTTCGAGAATACCCCATTTAAGTGAAAATCACGCATTTTCTCTTCAGAAATCCCCCATTTAAGCGAAAATCACACGGTTTCTCATCAGCAATCCCCCATTTAAGCAACAATTACGCGTTTTCTCTATGCAAATCCCGCATTTAAGCGAAAATCATGCATTTTATCTTTGAAAATCCCCCATTTAAGCGATAATCCTGCGTTTTCTTTTCGAGAATCCCCCATTTAAGTGAAAAATCACGCGTTTTCTCTTCAGAAATCTGCCATTTAAGCGAATATCACGCATTTTCTCTTCGCAAATCCCCCATTTATGCCAAAATCATGCAGTTTTTCTTCGCAAATCCCCCATTTAAGCAAATATCACGCGTTTTTTCTTCGAGAATACCCCATTTAAGTGAAAATCACGCGTTTATTCTTTGAGAATACCCCATTTAGGCGAAAAACAGGCATTTTCTCTTTGGAAATCCCCCATTTAAGCGAAAATCACGTGTTTTCTTTTCGGAAAACCCCCCATTTAATCGAATATCAACCGTTTTATCTCTGAGAATCCCCTATTTAAGCAAATATCACGCGTTTTCTCTTTGGAAATCCCCCATTTAAGCGAAAATCATGCTTTTTCTCTTCGGAAATCACCCATTTAAGTGAATCTCACGCGTTTTCTCTTCGGAAATACCACATTTAGGCGAAAATCATGAATTTTCTCCTCAGAAATCACCAATTTAAGCGAATATCATGCAGTTTCTCTTCGGAAATCCCCCTCTTAGGTGAAAATGATAAATTTTCTCTTTGGAAATCCCCCATTTAAGCGAAAATCATGAATTTTCTCTTCGAGAACCACCATTTAAGCGAAAATCACTCGTTTTCTTTTCGGAAAACCCCCATTTAATCGAATATCAACTGTTTTATCTCCGAGAATCCAACATTTAAGCAAATATCACGCGTTTTCTCTTCGCAAATCCACCATTTAAGCGAAAATCGTGAATTTTTTCTTTGCAAATCCCCCATTTAAGCGAAAATCACGTGTTTTCTCTTCGGAAATCTCCCTTTTCATCATAAAATCATGCGTTTTCTTTTCGCAAATCCCCCATTTAAGCGAATATCACGATTTTCTTTTCGGAAATCCCCCTTTTCATCGAATATCACGCGTTTTGTCTCCGAGAATCCCACATTCAGGCAAATATCACGCGTTTTCTCTTCGGAAATCCCCCATTTAAGCAAAAATCACGTGTTTTCTTTTCGGAAATCTCCCTTTTCATCATAAAATCACGCGTTTTCTTTTAGCATATCCCCCATTTAAGCAAAAATGACGTGTTTTCTTTTCGGAAATCCTCCGTTTAATCGAATATCACGCTATTTATCTTCGCAAATCCCACATTTAAGCAAATATCATGCGTTTTTTCTTCAAAAATCCCCCATTTAGGCTAAAATAATGATTTTCTCCTCGGTAATCACCCATTTAAGCGAATATCACGCATTTTTTCTTCGAGAATACCCCATTTAAGTGAAAATCACGCATTTTCTCTTCAGAAATCCCCCATTTAAGCGAAAATCACACGGTTTCTCATCAGCAATCCCCCATTTAAGCAACAATTACGCGTTTTCTCTATGCAAATCCCGCATTTAAGCGAAAATCATGCATTTTATCTTTGAAAATCCCCCATTTAAGCGATAATCCTGCGTTTTCTTTTCGAGAATCCCCCATTTAAGTGAAAAATCACGCGTTTTCTCTTCAGAAATCTGCCATTTAAGCGAATATCACGCATTTTCTCTTCGCAAATCCCCCATTTATGCCAAAATCATGCAGTTTTTCTTCGCAAATCCCCCATTTAAGCAAATATCACGCGTTTTTTCTTCGAGAATACCCCATTTAAGTGAAAATCACGCGTTTATTCTTTGAGAATACCCCATTTAGGCGAAAAACAGGCATTTTCTCTTTGGAAATCCCCCATTTAAGCGAAAATCACGTGTTTTCTTTTCGGAAAACCCCCCATTTAATCGAATATCAACCGTTTTATCTCTGAGAATCCCCTATTTAAGCAAATATCACGCGTTTTCTCTTTGGAAATCCCCCATTTAAGCGAAAATCATGCTTTTTCTCTTCGGAAATCACCCATTTAAGTGAATCTCACGCGTTTTCTCTTCGGAAATACCACATTTAGGCGAAAATCATGAATTTTCTCCTCAGAAATCACCAATTTAAGCGAATATCATGCAGTTTCTCTTCGGAAATCCCCCTCTTAGGTGAAAATGATAAATTTTCTCTTTGGAAATCCCCCATTTAAGCGAAAATCATGAATTTTCTCTTCGAGAACCACCATTTAAGCGAAAATCACTCGTTTTCTTTTCGGAAAACCCCCATTTAATCGAATATCAACTGTTTTATCTCCGAGAATCCAACATTTAAGCAAATATCACGCGTTTTCTCTTCGCAAATCCACCATTTAAGCGAAAATCGTGAATTTTTTCTTTGCAAATCCCCCATTTAAGCGAAAATCACGTGTTTTCTCTTCGGAAATCTCCCTTTTCATCATAAAATCATGCGTTTTCTTTTCGCAAATCCCCCATTTAAGCGAATATCACGATTTTCTTTTCGGAAATCCCCCTTTTCATCGAATATCACGCGTTTTGTCTCCGAGAATCCCACATTCAGGCAAATATCACGCGTTTTCTCTTCGGAAATCCCCCATTTAAGCAAAAATCACGTGTTTTCTTTTCGGAAATCTCCCTTTTCATCATAAAATCACGCGTTTTCTTTTAGCATATCCCCCATTTAAGCAAAAATGACGTGTTTTCTTTTCGGAAATCCTCCGTTTAATCGAATATCACGCTATTTATCTTCGCAAATCCCACATTTAAGCAAATATCATGCGTTTTTTCTTCAAAAATCCCCCATTTAGGCTAAAATAATGATTTTCTCCTCGGTAATCACCCATTTAAGCGAATATCACGCATTTTTTCTTCGAGAATACCCCATTTAAGTGAAAATCACGCATTTTCTCTTCAGAAATCCCCCATTTAAGCGAAAATCACACGGTTTCTCATCAGCAATCCCCCATTTAAGCAACAATTACGCGTTTTCTCTATGCAAATCCCGCATTTAAGCGAAAATCATGCATTTTATCTTTGAAAATCCCCCATTTAAGCGATAATCCTGCGTTTTCTTTTCGAGAATCCCCCATTTAAGTGAAAAATCACGCGTTTTCTCTTCAGAAATCTGCCATTTAAGCGAATATCACGCATTTTCTCTTCGCAAATCCCCCATTTATGCCAAAATCATGCAGTTTTTCTTCGCAAATCCCCCATTTAAGCAAATATCACGCGTTTTTTCTTCGAGAATACCCCATTTAAGTGAAAATCACGCGTTTATTCTTTGAGAATACCCCATTTAGGCGAAAAACAGGCATTTTCTCTTTGGAAATCCCCCATTTAAGCGAAAATCACGTGTTTTCTTTTCGGAAAACCCCCCATTTAATCGAATATCAACCGTTTTATCTCTGAGAATCCCCTATTTAAGCAAATATCACGCGTTTTCTCTTTGGAAATCCCCCATTTAAGCGAAAATCATGCTTTTTCTCTTCGGAAATCACCCATTTAAGTGAATCTCACGCGTTTTCTCTTCGGAAATACCACATTTAGGCGAAAATCATGA
The DNA here is from genome assembly GCF_016699485.2 of Gallus gallus. Taxonomy (NCBI): domain Eukaryota; kingdom Metazoa; phylum Chordata; class Aves; order Galliformes; family Phasianidae; genus Gallus; species Gallus gallus. Next base: position 55,697 of record NW_024095975.1, read on the forward strand.
ATTTTCTCCTCAGAAATCACCAATTTAAGCGAATATCATGCAGTTTCTCTTCGGAAATCCCCCTCTTAGGTGAAAATGATAAATTTTCTCTTTGGAAATCCCCCATTTAAGCGAAAATCATGAATTTTCTCTTCGAGAACCACCATTTAAGCGAAAATCACTCGTTTTCTTTTCGGAAAACCCCCATTTAATCGAATATCAACTGTTTTATCTCCGAGAATCCAACATTTAAGCAAATATCACGCGTTTTCTCTTCGCAAATCCACCATTTAAGCGAAAATCGTGAATTTTTTCTTTGCAAATCCCCCATTTAAGCGAAAATCACGTGTTTTCTCTTCGGAAATCTCCCTTTTCATCATAAAATCATGCGTTTTCTTTTCGCAAATCCCCCATTTAAGCGAATATCACGATTTTCTTTTCGGAAATCCCCCTTTTCATCGAATATCACGCGTTTTGTCTCCGAGAATCCCACATTCAGGCAAATATCACGCGTTTTCTCTTCGGAAATCCCCCATTTAAGCAAAAATCACGTGTTTTCTTTTCGGAAATCTCCCTTTTCATCATAAAATCACGCGTTTTCTTTTAGCATATCCCCCATTTAAGCAAAAATGACGTGTTTTCTTTTCGGAAATCCTCCGTTTAATCGAATATCACGCTATTTATCTTCGCAAATCCCACATTTAAGCAAATATCATGCGTTTTTTCTTCAAAAATCCCCCATTTAGGCTAAAATAATGATTTTCTCCTCGGTAATCACCCATTTAAGCGAATATCACGCATTTTTTCTTCGAGAATACCCCATTTAAGTGAAAATCACGCATTTTCTCTTCAGAAATCCCCCATTTAAGCGAAAATCACACGGTTTCTCATCAGCAATCCCCCATTTAAGCAACAATTACGCGTTTTCTCTATGCAAATCCCGCATTTAAGCGAAAATCATGCATTTTATCTTTGAAAATCCCCCATTTAAGCGATAATCCTGCGTTTTCTTTTCGAGAATCCCCCATTTAAGTGAAAAATCACGCGTTTTCTCTTCAGAAATCTGCCATTTAAGCGAATATCACGCATTTTCTCTTCGCAAATCCCCCATTTATGCCAAAATCATGCAGTTTTTCTTCGCAAATCCCCCATTTAAGCAAATATCACGCGTTTTTTCTTCGAGAATACCCCATTTAAGTGAAAATCACGCGTTTATTCTTTGAGAATACCCCATTTAGGCGAAAAACAGGCATTTTCTCTTTGGAAATCCCCCATTTAAGCGAAAATCACGTGTTTTCTTTTCGGAAAACCCCCCATTTAATCGAATATCAACCGTTTTATCTCTGAGAATCCCCTATTTAAGCAAATATCACGCGTTTTCTCTTTGGAAATCCCCCATTTAAGCGAAAATCATGCTTTTTCTCTTCGGAAATCACCCATTTAAGTGAATCTCACGCGTTTTCTCTTCGGAAATACCACATTTAGGCGAAAATCATGAATTTTCTCCTCAGAAATCACCAATTTAAGCGAATATCATGCAGTTTCTCTTCGGAAATCCCCCTCTTAGGTGAAAATGATAAATTTTCTCTTTGGAAATCCCCCATTTAAGCGAAAATCATGAATTTTCTCTTCGAGAACCACCATTTAAGCGAAAATCACTCGTTTTCTTTTCGGAAAACCCCCATTTAATCGAATATCAACTGTTTTATCTCCGAGAATCCAACATTTAAGCAAATATCACGCGTTTTCTCTTCGCAAATCCACCATTTAAGCGAAAATCGTGAATTTTTTCTTTGCAAATCCCCCATTTAAGCGAAAATCACGTGTTTTCTCTTCGGAAATCTCCCTTTTCATCATAAAATCATGCGTTTTCTTTTCGCAAATCCCCCATTTAAGCGAATATCACGATTTTCTTTTCGGAAATCCCCCTTTTCATCGAATATCACGCGTTTTGTCTCCGAGAATCCCACATTCAGGCAAATATCACGCGTTTTCTCTTCGGAAATCCCCCATTTAAGCAAAAATCACGTGTTTTCTTTTCGGAAATCTCCCTTTTCATCATAAAATCACGCGTTTTCTTTTAGCATATCCCCCATTTAAGCAAAAATGACGTGTTTTCTTTTCGGAAATCCTCCGTTTAATCGAATATCACGCTATTTATCTTCGCAAATCCCACATTTAAGCAAATATCATGCGTTTTTTCTTCAAAAATCCCCCATTTAGGCTAAAATAATGATTTTCTCCTCGGTAATCACCCATTTAAGCGAATATCACGCATTTTTTCTTCGAGAATACCCCATTTAAGTGAAAATCACGCATTTTCTCTTCAGAAATCCCCCATTTAAGCGAAAATCACACGGTTTCTCATCAGCAATCCCCCATTTAAGCAACAATTACGCGTTTTCTCTATGCAAATCCCGCATTTAAGCGAAAATCATGCATTTTATCTTTGAAAATCCCCCATTTAAGCGATAATCCTGCGTTTTCTTTTCGAGAATCCCCCATTTAAGTGAAAAATCACGCGTTTTCTCTTCAGAAATCTGCCATTTAAGCGAATATCACGCATTTTCTCTTCGCAAATCCCCCATTTATGCCAAAATCATGCAGTTTTTCTTCGCAAATCCCCCATTTAAGCAAATATCACGCGTTTTTTCTTCGAGAATACCCCATTTAAGTGAAAATCACGCGTTTATTCTTTGAGAATACCCCATTTAGGCGAAAAACAGGCATTTTCTCTTTGGAAATCCCCCATTTAAGCGAAAATCACGTGTTTTCTTTTCGGAAAACCCCCCATTTAATCGAATATCAACCGTTTTATCTCTGAGAATCCCCTATTTAAGCAAATATCACGCGTTTTCTCTTTGGAAATCCCCCATTTAAGCGAAAATCATGCTTTTTCTCTTCGGAAATCACCCATTTAAGTGAATCTCACGCGTTTTCTCTTCGGAAATACCACATTTAGGCGAAAATCATGAATTTTCTCCTCAGAAATCACCAATTTAAGCGAATATCATGCAGTTTCTCTTCGGAAATCCCCCTCTTAGGTGAAAATGATAAATTTTCTCTTTGGAAATCCCCCATTTAAGCGAAAATCATGAATTTTCTCTTCGAGAACCACCATTTAAGCGAAAATCACTCGTTTTCTTTTCGGAAAACCCCCATTTAATCGAATATCAACTGTTTTATCTCCGAGAATCCAACATTTAAGCAAATATCACGCGTTTTCTCTTCGCAAATCCACCATTTAAGCGAAAATCGTGAATTTTTTCTTTGCAAATCCCCCATTTAAGCGAAAATCACGTGTTTTCTCTTCGGAAATCTCCCTTTTCATCATAAAATCATGCGTTTTCTTTTCGCAAATCCCCCATTTAAGCGAATATCACGATTTTCTTTTCGGAAATCCCCCTTTTCATCGAATATCACGCGTTTTGTCTCCGAGAATCCCACATTCAGGCAAATATCACGCGTTTTCTCTTCGGAAATCCCCCATTTAAGCAAAAATCACGTGTTTTCTTTTCGGAAATCTCCCTTTTCATCATAAAATCACGCGTTTTCTTTTAGCATATCCCCCATTTAAGCAAAAATGACGTGTTTTCTTTTCGGAAATCCTCCGTTTAATCGAATATCACGCTATTTATCTTCGCAAATCCCACATTTAAGCAAATATCATGCGTTTTTTCTTCAAAAATCCCCCATTTAGGCTAAAATAATGATTTTCTCCTCGGTAATCACCCATTTAAGCGAATATCACGCATTTTTTCTTCGAGAATACCCCATTTAAGTGAAAATCACGCATTTTCTCTTCAGAAATCCCCCATTTAAGCGAAAATCACACGGTTTCTCATCAGCAATCCCCCATTTAAGCAACAATTACGCGTTTTCTCTATGCAAATCCCGCATTTAAGCGAAAATCATGCATTTTATCTTTGAAAATCCCCCATTTAAGCGATAATCCTGCGTTTTCTTTTCGAGAATCCCCCATTTAAGTGAAAAATCACGCGTTTTCTCTTCAGAAATCTGCCATTTAAGCGAATATCACGCATTTTCTCTTCGCAAATCCCCCATTTATGCCAAAATCATGCAGTTTTTCTTCGCAAATCCCCCATTTAAGCAAATATCACGCGTTTTTTCTTCGAGAATACCCCATTTAAGTGAAAATCACGCGTTTATTCTTTGAGAATACCCCATTTAGGCGAAAAACAGGCATTTTCTCTTTGGAAATCCCCCATTTAAGCGAAAATCACGTGTTTTCTTTTCGGAAAACCCCCCATTTAATCGAATATCAACCGTTTTATCTCTGAGAATCCCCTATTTAAGCAAATATCACGCGTTTTCTCTTTGGAAATCCCCCATTTAAGCGAAAATCATGCTTTTTCTCTTCGGAAATCACCCATTTAAGTGAATCTCACGCGTTTTCTCTTCGGAAATACCACATTTAGGCGAAAATCATGAATTTTCTCCTCAGAAATCACCAATTTAAGCGAATATCATGCAGTTTCTCTTCGGAAATCCCCCTCTTAGGTGAAAATGATAAATTTTCTCTTTGGAAATCCCCCATTTAAGCGAAAATCATGAATTTTCTCTTCGAGAACCACCATTTAAGCGAAAATCACTCGTTTTCTTTTCGGAAAACCCCCATTTAATCGAATATCAACTGTTTTATCTCCGAGAATCCAACATTTAAGCAAATATCACGCGTTTTCTCTTCGCAAATCCACCATTTAAAGCGAAAATCGTGAATTTTTTCTTTGCAAATCCCCCATTTAAGCGAAAATCACGTGTTTTCATCTTCGGAAATCCTCCCTTTTCAATCATAAAATCATGCGTTTTCTTTTCGCAAATCCCCCATTTAAGCGAATATCACGATTTTCTTTTCGGAATCCCCCTTTTCATCGAATATCACGCGTTTTGTCTCCGAGAATCCACATTCAGGCAAATATCACGCGTTTTCTCTCGGAAATCCCCCATTTAAGCAAAAATCACGTGTTTTCTTTTCGGAAATCTCCCTATTTCATCAGTAAAATCACGCGTTTCTTTAGCATATCCCCCATTTAAGCAAAATGACGTGTTTTCTTTTCGGAAATCCTCCGTTTCTAATCGAATATCACGCTATTTATCTTCGCAATCCCACATTTAAGCAAATATCATGCGGTTTTTTCTTCAAAAATCCCCATTAGGCTAAAATAATGATTTCTTCTCCTCGGTAATCACCCATTTAAGCGAATATCACGCATTTTTTCTTCGAGAATACCCCATTTAAGTGAAATCAACGCATTTCTCTCAGAAATCCCCCATTTAAGCGAAAATCACACGGTTTCTCATCAGCAATCCCCCATTTAAGCAACAATTACGCGTTTTCTCTATGCAAATCCCCGCATTTAAAAGCGAAAATCATGCATTTTATCTTTGAAAATCCCCCATTAAGCGATAATCCTGCGTTTTCTTTTCGAGAATCCCCCATTTAAGTGAAAAATCACGCGTTTTCCTCTTCAGAAATCTGCCATTAAGCGAATATCACGCATTTTCCTCTTCGCCAAATCCCCCATTTATGCCAAAATCATGCAGTTTTTTCTTCGCAAATCCCCCATTTAAAGCAAATATCACGCGTTTTTTTCTTCGAGAATACCCCATTTAAGTGAAAATCACGCGTTTATTCTTTGAGAATACCCCATTTAGGCGAAAAACAGGCATTTTCCTCTTTGGAAATCCCCCATTTAAGCGAAAATCACGTGTTTTCTTTTCGGAAAACCCCCCATTTAATCGAATATCAACCGTTTTAATCTCTGAGAATCCCCTATTTAAGCAAATATCACGCGTTTTCTCTTTGGAAATCCCCCATTTAAGCGAAAATCATGCTTTTTCTCTTCGGAAATCACCCATTTAAGTGAATCTCACGCGTTTTCTCTTCGGAAATACCACATTTAGGCGAAAATCATGAATTTTCTCCTCAGAAATCACCAATTTAAGCGAATATCATGCAGGTTTCTCTTCGGAAATCCCCCTCTTAGGTGAAAATGATAAATTTTCTCTTTGGAAATCCCCCATTTAAGCGAAAAATCATGAATTTTTCTCTTCGAGAACCACCATTTAAGCGAAAATCACTCGTTTTCTTTCGGAAAACCCCCCATTTAATCGAATATCAACTGTTTTATCTCCGAGAATCCAACATTTAAGCAAATATCACGCGTTTTCCTCTTCGCAAATCCACCATTTAAGCGAAAATCGTGAATTTTTTCTTTGCAAATCCCCCATTTAAGCGAAAATCACGTGTTTTCTCTTCGGAAATCTCCCTTTTCATCATAAAATCATGCGTTTTCTTTTCGCAAATCCCCCATTTAAGCGAATATCACGATTTTCTTTCGGAAATCCCCCCTTTTCATCGATATCACGCGTTTTGTCTCCGAGAATCCCACATTCAGGCAAATATCACGCGTTGTTTCTCTTCGGAAATCCCCCATTTAAGCAAAAATCACGTGTTTTCTTTTCGGAAATCTCCCTTTTCATCATAAAATCACGCGTTTTCTTTTAGCATATCCCCCAATTTAAGCAAAAATGACGTGTTTTCTTTCGGAAATCCTCCGTTTATCGAATATCACGCTATTTATCTTCGCAAATCCCACATTTAAGCAAATATCATGCGTTTTTTCTTCAAAAATCCCCAATTTAGGCTAAAATAATGATTTTCTCCTCGGTAATCACCCATTTAAGCGAATATCACGCATTTTTTTCTTCGAGAAACCCCCATTTAAGTGAAAATCACGCATTTTCTCTTCAGAAATCCCCCATTTAAGCGAAAATCACACGGTTTCTCATCAGCAATCCCCATTTAAGCAACAATTACGCGTTTTCTCTATGCAAAATCCCGCATTTAAGCGAAAATCATGCATTTTATCTTTGAAAATCCCCATTTAAGCGATAATCCTGCGTTTTCTTTTCGAGAATCCCCCCATTTAAGTGAAAAAATCACGCGTTTTCTCTTCAGAAATCTGCCATTTAAGCGAATATCACGCATTTTCTCTTCGCAAATCCCCCATTTATGCCAAAATCATGCAGTTTTTCTTCGCAAATCCCCATTTAAGCAAATATCACGCGTTTTTTTCTCTTCGAGAATACCCCATTTAAGTGAAAATCACGCGTTTATTCTTTGAGATATACCCCCATTTAGGCGAAAAACAGGCATTTTTCTCTTTGGAAATCCCCCATTTAAGCGAAAATCACGTGTTTTCTTTTCGGGAAAACCCCCCATTTAATCGAATAGCAACCGTTTTATCTCTGAGAATCCCCTATTTAAGCAAATATCACGCGTTTTTCCTCTTTGGAAATCCCCCATTTAAGCGAAAATCATGCTTTTTCTCTTCGGAAATCACCCATTTAAGTGAATCTCACGCGTTTTCTCTTCGGAAATACCACATTTAGGCGAAAATCATGAATTTTCTCCTCAGAAATCACCAATTTAAGCGAATATCATGCAGTTTCTCTTCGGAAATCCCCCTCTTAGGTGAAAATGATAAATTTTCTCTTTGGAAATCCCCCATTTAAGCGAAAATCATGAATTTTCTCTTCGAGAACCACCATTTAAGCGAAAATCACTCGTTTTCTTTTCGGAAAACCCCCATTTAATCGAATATCAACTGTTTTATCTCCGAGAATCCAACATTTAAGCAAATATCACGCGTTTTCTCTTCGCAATCCACCATTTAAGCGAAAATCGTGAATTTTTTCTTTGCAAATCCCCCATTTAAGCGAAAATCACGATGTGTTCTCTTCGGAAATCTCCCTTTTCATCATAAAATCATGCGTTTTCTTTTCGCAAATCCACCATTTAAGCGAATATCACGATTTTCTTTTCGGAAAATCCCCCTTTTCATCGAATATCACGCGTTTTGTCTCCGAGAATCCCACATTCAGGCAAATATCACGCGTTTTCTCTTCGGAAATCCCCCCTTTAAGCAAAAATCACGTGGTTTTCTTTTCGGAAATCTCCCTTTTCATCATAAAATCACGCGTTTTCTTTAGCATATCCCCCATATTAAGCAAAAATGACGTGTTTTTCTTTTCGGAAATCCTCCGTTTAATCGAATATCACGCTATTTATCTTCGCAAATCCCACATTTACGCAAATATCATGCGGTTTTTTCTTCAAAAATCCCCCATTTAGGCTAAAATAATGATTTTCTCCTCGGTAATCACCCATTTAAGCGAATATCACGCATTTTTTTTCTTCGAGAATACCCCATTTAAGTGAAAATCACGCATTTTCTCTTCAGAAATCCCCATTTAAGCGAAAATCACACGGTTTCTCATCAGCAATCCCCCATTTAAGCAACAAATTACGCGTTTTCTCTATGCAAATCCCGCATTTAAGCGAAAAATCATGCATTTTATCTTTGAAAATCCCCCATTTAAGCGATAATCCTGCGTTTTCTTTTCGAGAATCCCCCATTTAAGTGAAAAATCACGCGTTTTCTCTTCAGAAATCTGCCATTTAAGCGAATATCACGCATTTTCTCTTCGCAAATCCCCCATTTATGCCAAAATCATGCAGTTTTTCTTCGCAAATCCCCCCATTTAAGCAAATATCACGCGTTTTTTCTTCGAGAATACCCCATTTAAGTGAAAAATCACGCGTTTATTCTTTGAGAATACCCCATATTTAGGCGAAAAACAGGCATTTTCTCTTTGGAAATCCCCCATTTAAGCGAAAATCACGTGTTTTCTTTTCGGAAAACCCACCCATTTAATCGAATATCAACCGTTTTATCTCTGAGAATCCCCTATTTAAGCAAATATCACGCGTTTTCTCTTTGGAAATCCCCCATTTAAGCGAAAATCATGCTTTTTCTCTTCGGAAATCACCCATTTAAGTGAATCTCACGCGTTTTCTCTTCGGAAATACCACATTTAGGGCGAAAATCATGAATTTTCTCCTCAGAAATCACCAATTTAAGCGAATATCATGCAGTTTCTCTTCGGAAATCCCCCTCTTAGGTGAAAATGATAAATTTTCCTCTTTGGAAATCCCCCATTTAAGCGAAAATCATGAATTTTCTCTTCGAGAACCACCATTTAAGCGAAAATCACTCGTTTTCTTTTCGGAAAAACCCCCATTTAATCGAATATCAACTGTTTTATCTCCGAGAATCCAACATTTAAGCAAATATCACGCGTTTTCTCTTCGCAAATCCACCATTTAAAGCGAAAATCGTGAATTTTTTCTTTGCAAATCCCCCATTTAAGCGAAAATCACGTGTTTTCTCTTCGGAAATCTCCCTTTCATCATAAAATCATGCGTTTTCTTTCGCAAATCCCCCATTTAAGCGAATATCACGATTTTCTTTTCGGAAATCCCCCTTTTCATCGAATATCACGCGTTTTGTCTCCGAGAATCCCACATTCAGGCAAATATCACGCGTTTTCTCTTCGGAAATCCCCCATTTAAGCAAAAATCACGTGTTTCTTTTCGGAAATCTCCCTTTTCATCATAAAATCACGCGTTTTCTTTTAGCATATCCCCCATTTAAGCAAAAATGACGTGTTTTCTTTTCGGAAATCCTCCGTTTAATCGAATATCACGCTATTTATCTTCGCAAATCCCACATTTAAGCAAATATCATGCGTTTTTTCTTCAAAAATCCCCCATTTAGGCTAAAACAATGATTTTCTCTCCTCGGTAATCACCCATTTAAGCGAATATCAACGCATTTTTTCTTCGAGAATACCCCATTTAAGTGAAAATCACGCATTTTCTCTTCAGAAATCCCCCATTTAAGCGAAAATCACACGGTTTCTCATCAGCAATCCCCTCATTTAAAGCAGCATTACGTTTTCTCTATGCAATCCCGCATTGCTAAAATCAATGATTTTCTCTCGGAAATCACCCATTTAAGCGAATATCACGCATTTTTCTTCGAGAATACCCCATTTAAGTGAAAATCACGCATTTTCTCTTCAGAAATCCCCCATTTAAGCGAAAATCACACGGTTTTCTCATCAGCAATCCCCCATTTAAGCAAAATCACGCGTTTTCTCTATGCAAATCCCGCATTTAAGCGAAAATCATGCATTTTATCTTTGAAAATCCCCCATTTAAGCGAAAATCACGCGTTTTCTTTTCGAGAATCCCCCATTTAAGTGAAAATCACGCGTTTTCTCTTCAGAAATCTGCCATTTAAGCGAATATCACGCGTTTTCTCTTCGGAAATCCCCCATTTAAGCGAAAATCATGCTTTTTCTCTTCGGAAATCACCCATTTAAGCAATATCACGCGTTTTCTCTTCGGAAATACCACATTTAGGCGAAAATGATAAATTTTCTCTTTGGAAATCCCCCATTTTAAGCGAAAATCATGAATTTTCTCTTCGAGAACCACCATTTAAGCGAAAATCACTCGTTTTCTTTCGGAAACCCCCATTTAATCGAATATCAACTGTTTTATCTCCGAGAATCCAACATTTAAGCAAATATCACGCGTTTTTTCTCTTCGCAAATCCACCATTTTAAGCGAAAATCGTGAATTTTTTCTTTGCAAATCCCCCATTTAAGCGAAAATCACGTGGTTTTCTCTTCGGAAATCTCCCTTTCATCATAAAATCATGCGTGTTTCTTTTCGCAAATCCCCCAATTTAAGCGAATATCACGATTTTCTTTTCGGAAATCCCCCTTTTCATCGAATATCACGCGTTTTGTCTCCGAGAATCCCACATTCAGGCAAATATCACGCGTTTTCTCTTCGGAAATCCCCCATTTAAGCAAAATCACGTGTTTTCTTTTCGGAAATCTCCCTTTTCATCATAAAATCACGCGTTTTCTTTTAGCATATCCCCCATTTAAGCAAAAATGACGTGTTTTCTTTTCGGAAATCCTCCGTTTAATCGAATATCACGCTATTTATCTTCGCAAATCCCACATTTAAGCAAATATCATGCGTTTTTTTCTTCAAAAATCCCCCATTTAGGCTAAAACTAATGATTTTCTCCCTCGGTAATCACCCATTTTAAGCGAATATCACGCATTTTTTCTTCGAGAATACCCCATTTTAAGTGAAAATCACGCATTTTCTCTTCAGAAATCCCCCATTTAAGCGAAAATCACACGGTTTCTCATCAGCAATCCCCCATTTAAGCAACAATTACGCGTTTTCTCTATGCAAATCCCGCATTTAAGCGAAAATCATGCATTTTATCTTTGAAAATCCCCCATTTAAGCGATAATCCTGCGTTTTCTTTTCGAGAATCCCCCATTTAAGTGAAAAATCACGCGTTTTCTCTTCAGAAATCTGCCATTTAAGCGAATATCACGCATTTTCTCTTCGCAAATCCCCATTTATGCCAAAATCATGCAGTTTTTCTTCGCAAATCCCCCATTTAAGCAAATATCACGCGTTTTTTTCTTCGAGAATACCCCATTTAAGTGAAAATCACGCGTTGATCTTGAGAATACCCCCATTTAGGCGAAAAACAGCATTTTTTCTCTTTGGAAATCCCCCATTTAAGCGAAAATCACGTGTTTTCTTTTCGGAAAACCCCCCCATTTAATCGAATATCAACAGTTTTATCTCTGAGAATCCCCTATTTAAGCAAATATCACGCGTTTTCTCTTTGGAAATCCCCCATTTAAGCGAAAATCATGCTTTTCTCTTCGGAAATCACCCATTAAGTGAATCTCCCGCTGTTTTCTCTTCGGGAAATACCACATTTAGGCGAAACTCATGAAATTTTCTCCTCAGAAATCACCAATTTAAGCGAATATCATGCAGTTTCTCTTCGGAAATCCCACTCTTAGGTGAAAATGATAAATTTTCTCTTTGGAAATCCCCATTAAGCGAAAATCATGAATTTTCTCTTCGAGAACCACCATTTAAGCGAAAATCACCGTTTTCTTTTCGGGAAAACCCCCATTTATCGAATATCAACTGTTTTATCTCCGAGAATCCAACATTTAAGCAAATATCACGCGTTTTCTCTTCGCAAATCCACCATTTAAGCGAAAATCGTGAATTTTTTCTTTGCAAATCCCCCATTTAAGCGAAAATCACGTGTTTTCTCTTCGGAAATCTCCCTTTTCATCATAAAATCATGCGTTTTCTTTTCGCAAATCCCCCATTTAAGCGACTATCACGATTTTCTTTTCGGAAATCCCCCTTTTCATCGAATATCACGCGTTTTGTCTCCGAGAATCCCACATTCAGGCAAATATCACGCGTTTTCTCTTCGGAATATCCCCCATTTAAGCAAAATCACGTGTTTTCTTTTCGGAAATCTCCCTTTTTCATCATAAAAATCACGCGTTTTCTTTTAGCATATCCCCCATTTAAGCAAAAATGACGTGTTTTCTTTTCGGAAATCCTCCGTTTAATCGAATATCCACGCTATTTATCTTCGCAAATCCCACATTTAAAGCAAATATCATGCGTGGTTTTTCTTCAAAAATCCCCCCATTTAGGCTAAAACTAATGATTTTCTCCTCGGTAATCACCCATTTAACGAATATCACGCATTTTTTTCTTCGAGAATACCCCATTTAAGTGAAAATCACGCATGTTCTCTTCAGAAATCCCCCATTTAAGCGAAAAATTCACACGGTTTCTCATCAGCAATCCCCCATTTAAGCAACAATTACGCGTTTTCTCTATGCAAAATCCCGCATTTAAGCGAAAATCATGCATTTATCTTTGAAAATCCCCCATTTAAGCGATAATCCTGCGTTTTCTTTTCAGAGAATCCCCCATTTAAGTGAAAAATCACGCGTTTTCCTCTTCAGAAATCTGCCATTTAAGCGAATATCACGCATTTTCTCTTCGCAAATCCCCCATTTATGCCAAAATCATGCAGTTTTTCTTCGCAAATCCCCCATTTAAGCAAATATCACGCGTTTTTTCTTCGAGAATACCCCATTTAAGTGAAAAATCACGCGTTTATTCTTTGAGAATACCCCATTTAGGCGAAAAAACAGGCATTTTTTCTCTTTGGAAATCCCCCATTTAAGCGAAAATCACGTGTTTTCTTTTCGGAAAACCCCCCATTTAATCGAATATCAACCGTTTTATCTCTGAGAATCCCCTATTTAAGCAAATATCACGCGTTTTCTCTTTGGAAATCCCCCATTTAAGCGAAAATCATGCTTTTTCTCTTCGGAAATCACCCATTTAAGTGAATCTCACGCGTTTTCTCTTCGGAAATACCACATTTAGGCGAAAATCATGAATTTTCTCCTCAGAAATCACCAATTTAAGCGAATATCATGCAGTTTCTCTTCGGAAATCCCTCCTCTTAGGTGAAAATGATAAATTTTCTCTTTGGAAATCCCCCATTTAAGCGAAAATCATGAATTTCTCTCGAGAACCACCATTAAGCGAAATACACGCGTTTTCTTTTAGAATCCCCATTTAAGCAAATATCACTGTTTTCTTTTCGGAAATCCACCATTTAAGCGAATATCACGCTTTTATCTTCGCAAATCCCACATTTAAGCGAAAATCATGCGTTTTTTCTTCGGAAATCCCCCATTTAAGCGAAAATCATGTTTTTCTCGGAAATCCCCATTTAAGCGAATATCACGCATTTTCTTCGGAATCCCCCATTTAAGCGAAAATCACGCATTTTCTCTTCAGAAATCCCCCATTTAAGCGAAAATCACGCGTTTTCTCTCCGAAATCCCCCATTTAAGCAAAATCACGCGTTTTCTCTTCGGAAATCCCCCATTTAAGCGAAAATCACGCGTTTTCTTTGGAAATCCCCCATTTAAGCATAATCCGCGTTTTCTTTTAGAATCCCCCATTTAAGCAAAAATCACGCGTTTTCTCTTCGGAAATCCCCATTTAAGCGAATATCACGCATTTTCTCTTCGCAAATCCCACATTTAAGCAAAATCATGCGTTTTTCTCGAAATCCCCATTTAAGCGAATATCATTTTTTCTTCGAAATACCCATTTAAGTGAAAATCACGCATTTTTCTTTGAGAATACCCCATTTAAGCGAAAATCACGCATTTTCTCTTCAGAAATCCCCATTTAAGCGAAAATCACTCGTTTTCTTTTCGGAAAACCCCCATTTAATCGAATATCAACTGTTTTATCTCCGAGAATCCAACATTTAAGCAAATATCACGCGTTTTCTCTTCGCAAATCCCCCATTTAAGCGAAAATCGTGAATTTTTTCTTTGCAAATCCCCCATTTAAGCGAAAATCACGTGTTTTCTCTTCGGAAATCTCCCTTTTCATCATAAAATCATGCGTTTTCTTTTCGCAAATCCCCCATTTAAGCGAATATCACGATTTTCTTTTCGGAAATCCCCCTTTTCATCGAATATCACGCGTTTTGTCTCCGAGAATCCCACATTCAGGCAAATATCACGCGTTTTCTCTTCGGAAATCCCCCATTTAAGCAAAAATCACGTGTTTTCTTTTCGGAAATCTCCCTTTTCATCATAAAATCACGCGTTTTCTTTTAGCATATCCCCCATTTAAGCAAAAATGACGTGTTTTCTTTTCGGAAATCCTCCGTTTAATCGAATATCACGCTATTTATCTTCGCAAATCCCACATTTAAGCAAATATCATGCGTTTTTTCTTCAAAAATCCCCCATTTAGGCTAAAATCATGATTTTCTCCTCGGTAATCACCCATTTAAGCGAATATCACGCATTTTTCTTCGAGAATACCCCATTTAAGTGAAAATCACGCATTTTCTCTTCAGAAATCCCCCATTTAAGCGAAAATCACACGGTTTCTCATCAGCAATCCCCCATTTAAGCAACAATTACGCGTTTTCTCTATGCAAATCCCGCATTTAAGCGAAAATCATGCATTTTATCTTTGAAAATCCCCCATTTAAGCGATAATCCTGCGTTTTCTTTTCGAGAATCCCCCATTTAAGTGAAAATCACGCGTTTTCTCTTCAGAAATCTGCCATTTAAGCGAATATCACGCATTTTCTCTTCGCAAATCCCCCATTTATGCCAAAATCATGCAGTTTTTCTTCGCAAATCCCCCATTTAAGCAAATATCACGCGTTTTTTCTTCGAGAATACCCCATTTAAGTGAAAATCACGCGTTTATTCTTTGAGAATACCCCATTTAGGCGAAAAACAGGCATTTTCTCTTTGGAAATCCCCCATTTAAGCGAAAATCACGTGTTTTCTTTTCGGAAAACCCCCCATTTAATCGAATATCAACCGTTTTATCTCTGAGAATCCCCATTTAAGCAAATATCACGCGTTTTCTCTTTGGAAATCCCCCATTTAAGCGAAAATCATGCTTTTTCTCTTCGGAAATCACCCATTTAAGTGAATCTCACGCGTTTTCTCTTCGGAAATACCACATTTAGGCGAAAATCATGAATTTTCTCCTCAGAAATCACCAATTTAAGCGAATATCATGCAGTTTCTCTTCGGAAATCCCCCTCTTAGGTGAAAATGATAAATTTTCTCTTTGGAAATCCCCCATTTAAGCGAAAATCATGAATTTTCTCTTCGAGAACCACCATTTAAGCGAAAATCACTCGTTTTCTTTTCGGAAAACCCCCATTTAATCGAATATCAACTGTTTTATCTCCGAGAATCCAACATTTAAGCAAATATCACGCGTTTTCTCTTCGCAAATCCACCATTTAAGCGAAAATCGTGAATTTTTCTTTGCAAATCCCCCATTTAAGCGAAAATCACGTGTTTTCTCTTCGGAAATCTCCCTTTTCATCATAAAATCATGCGTTTTCTTTTCGCAAATCCCCCATTTAAGCGAATATCACGATTTTCTTTTCGGAAATCCCCCTTTTCATCGAATATCACGCGTTTTGTCTCCGAGAATCCCACATTTAGGCAAATATCACGCGTTTTCTCTTCGGAAATCCCCCATTTAAGCAAAAATCACGTGTTTTCTTTTCGGAAATCTCCCTTTTCATCATAAAATCACGCGTTTTCTTTTAGCATCCCCCCATTTAAGCAAAAATGACGTGTTTTCTTTTCGGAAATCCTCCGTTTAATCGAATATCACGCTATTTATCTTCGCAAATCCCCATTTAAGCAAATATCATGCGTTTTTCTTCAAAAATCCCCCATTTAGGCTAAAATCAATGATTTTCTCCTCGGTAATCACCCATTTAAGCGAATATCACGCATTTTTTCTTCGAGAATACCCCATTTAAGTGAAAATCACGCATTTTCTCTTCAGAAATCCCCCATTTAAGCGAAAATCACACGGTTTCTCATCAGCAATCCCCCATTTAAGCAACAATCACGCGTTTTCTCTATGCAAATCCCGCATTTAAGCGAAAATCATGCATTTTATCTTTGAAAATCCCCCATTTAAGCGATAATCCTGCGTTTTCTTTTCGAGAATCCCCCATTTAAGTGAAAAATCACGCGTTTTCTCTTCAGAAATCTGCCATTTAAGCGAATATCACGCATTTTCTCTTCGCAAATCCCCATTTATGCCAAAATCATGCAGTTTTCTTCGCAAATCCCCCATTTAAGCAAATATCACGCGTTTTTTCTTCGAGAATACCCCATTTAAGTGAAAATCACGCGTTTATTCTTTGAGAATACCCCATTTAGGCGAAAATCATGAATTTTCTCTTCGAGAAATCCCCATTTAAGCGAAAATCACTCGTTTTCTTTTCGGAAAACCCCCATTTAATCGAATATCAACTGTTTTATCTCCGAGAATCCAACATTTAAGCAAATATCACGCGTTTTCTCTTCGCAAATCCACCATTTAAGCGAAAATCGTGAATTTTTTCTTTGCAAATCCCCCATTTAAGCGAAAATCACGTGTTTTCTCTTCGGAAATCTCCCTTTTCATCATAAAATCATGCGTTTTCTTTTCGCAAATCCCCCATTTAAGCGAATATCACGATTTTCTTTTCGGAAATCCCCCTTTTCATCGAATATCACGCGTTTTGTCTCCGAGAATCCCACATTCAGGCAAATATCACGCGTTTTCTCTTCGGAAATCCCCCATTTAAGCAAAAATCACGTGTTTTCTTTTCGGAAATCTCCCTTTTCATCATAAAATCACGCGTTTTCTTTTAGCATATCCCCCATTTAAGCAAAAATGACGTGTTTTCTTTTCGGAAATCCTCCGTTTAATCGAATATCACGCTATTTATCTTCGCAAATCCCACATTTAAGCAAATATCATGCGTTTTTTCTTCAAAAATCCCCCATTTAGGCTAAAATAATGATTTTCTCCTCGGTAATCACCCATTTAAGCGAATATCACGCATTTTTTCTTCGAGAATACCCCATTTAAGTGAAAATCACGCATTTTCTCTTCAGAAATCCCCCATTTAAGCGAAAATCACACGGTTTCTCATCAGCAATCCCCCATTTAAGCAACAATTACGCGTTTTCTCTATGCAAATCCCGCATTTAAGCGAAAATCATGCATTTTATCTTTGAAAATCCCCCATTTAAGCGATAATCCTGCGTTTTCTTTTCGAGAATCCCCCATTTAAGTGAAAAATCACGCGTTTTCTCTTCAGAAATCTGCCATTTAAGCGAATATCACGCATTTTCTCTTCGCAAATCCCCCATTTATGCCAAAATCATGCAGTTTTTCTTCGCAAATCCCCCATTTAAGCAAATATCACGCGTTTTTTCTTCGAGAATACCCCATTTAAGTGAAAATCACGCGTTTATTCTTTGAGAATACCCCATTTAGGCGAAAAACAGGCATTTTCTCTTTGGAAATCCCCCATTTAAGCGAAAATCACGTGTTTTCTTTTCGGAAAACCCCCATTTAATCGAATATCAACCGTTTTATCTCTGAGAATCCCCTATTTAAGCAAATATCACGCGTTTTCTCTTTGGAAATCCCCCATTTAAGCGAAAATCATGCTTTTTCTCTTCGGAAATCACCCATTTAAGTGAATCTCACGCGTTTTCTCTTCGGAAATACCACATTTAGGCGAAAATCATGAATTTTCTCCTCAGAAATCACCAATTTAAGCGAATATCATGCAGTTTCTCTTCGGAAATCCCCCTCTTAGGTGAAAATGATAAATTTTCTCTTTGGAAATCCCCCATTTAAGCGAAAATCATGAATTTTCTCTTCGAGAACCACCATTTAAGCGAAAATCACTCGTTTTCTTTTCGGAAAACCCCCATTTAATCGAATATCAACTGTTTTATCTCCGAGAATCCAACATTTAAGCAAATATCACGCGTTTTCTCTTCGCAAATCCACCATTTAAGCGAAAATCGTGAATTTTTTCTTTGCAAATCCCCCATTTAAGCGAAAATCACGTGTTTTCTCTTCGGAAATCTCCCTTTTCATCATAAAATCATGCGTTTTCTTTTCGCAAATCCCCCATTTAAGCGAATATCACGATTTTCTTTTCGGAAATCCCCCTTTTCATCGAATATCACGCGTTTTGTCTCCGAGAATCCCACATTCAGGCAAATATCACGCGTTTTCTCTTCGGAAATCCCCCATTTAAGCAAAAATCACGTGTTTTCTTTTCGGAAATCTCCCTTTTCATCATAAAATCACGCGTTTTCTTTTAGCATATCCCCCATTTAAGCAAAAATGACGTGTTTTCTTTTCGGAAATCCTCCGTTTAATCGAATATCACGCTATTTATCTTCGCAAATCCCACATTTAAGCAAATATCATGCGTTTTTTCTTCAAAAATCCCCCATTTAGGCTAAAATAATGATTTTCTCCTCGGTAATCACCCATTTAAGCGAATATCACGCATTTTTTCTTCGAGAATACCCCATTTAAGTGAAAATCACGCATTTTCTCTTCAGAAATCCCCCATTTAAGCGAAAATCACACGGTTTCTCATCAGCAATCCCCCATTTAAGCAACAATTACGCGTTTTCTCTATGCAAATCCCGCATTTAAGCGAAAATCATGCATTTTATCTTTGAAAATCCCCCATTTAAGCGATAATCCTGCGTTTTCTTTTCGAGAATCCCCCATTTAAGTGAAAAATCACGCGTTTTCTCTTCAGAAATCTGCCATTTAAGCGAATATCACGCATTTTCTCTTCGCAAATCCCCCATTTATGCCAAAATCATGCAGTTTTTCTTCGCAAATCCCCCATTTAAGCAAATATCACGCGTTTTTTCTTCGAGAATACCCCATTTAAGTGAAAATCACGCGTTTATTCTTTGAGAATACCCCATTTAGGCGAAAAACAGGCATTTTCTCTTTGGAAA
The DNA here is from genome assembly GCF_016699485.2 of Gallus gallus. Lineage (NCBI taxonomy): Eukaryota > Metazoa > Chordata > Aves > Galliformes > Phasianidae > Gallus > Gallus gallus. The sequence continues at coordinate 74,837 of NW_024095975.1, forward strand.
TCCCCCATTTAAGCGAAAATCACGTGTTTTCTTTTCGGAAAACCCCCCATTTAATCGAATATCAACCGTTTTATCTCTGAGAATCCCCTATTTAAGCAAATATCACGCGTTTTCTCTTTGGAAATCCCCCATTTAAGCGAAAATCATGCTTTTTCTCTTCGGAAATCACCCATTTAAGTGAATCTCACGCGTTTTCTCTTCGGAAATACCACATTTAGGCGAAAATCATGAATTTTCTCCTCAGAAATCACCAATTTAAGCGAATATCATGCAGTTTCTCTTCGGAAATCCCCCTCTTAGGTGAAAATGATAAATTTTCTCTTTGGAAATCCCCCATTTAAGCGAAAATCATGAATTTTCTCTTCGAGAACCACCATTTAAGCGAAAATCACTCGTTTTCTTTTCGGAAAACCCCCATTTAATCGAATATCAACTGTTTTATCTCCGAGAATCCAACATTTAAGCAAATATCACGCGTTTTCTCTTCGCAAATCCACCATTTAAGCGAAAATCGTGAATTTTTTCTTTGCAAATCCCCCATTTAAGCGAAAATCACGTGTTTTCTCTTCGGAAATCTCCCTTTTCATCATAAAATCATGCGTTTTCTTTTCGCAAATCCCCCATTTAAGCGAATATCACGATTTTCTTTTCGGAAATCCCCCTTTTCATCGAATATCACGCGTTTTGTCTCCGAGAATCCCACATTCAGGCAAATATCACGCGTTTTCTCTTCGGAAATCCCCCATTTAAGCAAAAATCACGTGTTTTCTTTTCGGAAATCTCCCTTTTCATCATAAAATCACGCGTTTTCTTTTAGCATATCCCCCATTTAAGCAAAAATGACGTGTTTTCTTTTCGGAAATCCTCCGTTTAATCGAATATCACGCTATTTATCTTCGCAAATCCCACATTTAAGCAAATATCATGCGTTTTTTCTTCAAAAATCCCCCATTTAGGCTAAAATAATGATTTTCTCCTCGGTAATCACCCATTTAAGCGAATATCACGCATTTTTTCTTCGAGAATACCCCATTTAAGTGAAAATCACGCATTTTCTCTTCAGAAATCCCCCATTTAAGCGAAAATCACACGGTTTCTCATCAGCAATCCCCCATTTAAGCAACAATTACGCGTTTTCTCTATGCAAATCCCGCATTTAAGCGAAAATCATGCATTTTATCTTTGAAAATCCCCCATTTAAGCGATAATCCTGCGTTTTCTTTTCGAGAATCCCCCATTTAAGTGAAAAATCACGCGTTTTCTCTTCAGAAATCTGCCATTTAAGCGAATATCACGCATTTTCTCTTCGCAAATCCCCCATTTATGCCAAAATCATGCAGTTTTTCTTCGCAAATCCCCCATTTAAGCAAATATCACGCGTTTTTTCTTCGAGAATACCCCATTTAAGTGAAAATCACGCGTTTATTCTTTGAGAATACCCCATTTAGGCGAAAAACAGGCATTTTCTCTTTGGAAATCCCCCATTTAAGCGAAAATCACGTGTTTTCTTTTCGGAAAACCCCCCATTTAATCGAATATCAACCGTTTTATCTCTGAGAATCCCCTATTTAAGCAAATATCACGCGTTTTCTCTTTGGAAATCCCCCATTTAAGCGAAAATCATGCTTTTTCTCTTCGGAAATCACCCATTTAAGTGAATCTCACGCGTTTTCTCTTCGGAAATACCACATTTAGGCGAAAATCATGAATTTTCTCCTCAGAAATCACCAATTTAAGCGAATATCATGCAGTTTCTCTTCGGAAATCCCCCTCTTAGGTGAAAATGATAAATTTTCTCTTTGGAAATCCCCCATTTAAGCGAAAATCATGAATTTTCTCTTCGAGAACCACCATTTAAGCGAAAATCACTCGTTTTCTTTTCGGAAAACCCCCATTTAATCGAATATCAACTGTTTTATCTCCGAGAATCCAACATTTAAGCAAATATCACGCGTTTTCTCTTCGCAAATCCACCATTTAAGCGAAAATCGTGAATTTTTTCTTTGCAAATCCCCCATTTAAGCGAAAATCACGTGTTTTCTCTTCGGAAATCTCCCTTTTCATCATAAAATCATGCGTTTTCTTTTCGCAAATCCCCCATTTAAGCGAATATCACGATTTTCTTTTCGGAAATCCCCCTTTTCATCGAATATCACGCGTTTTGTCTCCGAGAATCCCACATTCAGGCAAATATCACGCGTTTTCTCTTCGGAAATCCCCCATTTAAGCAAAAATCACGTGTTTTCTTTTCGGAAATCTCCCTTTTCATCATAAAATCACGCGTTTTCTTTTAGCATATCCCCCATTTAAGCAAAAATGACGTGTTTTCTTTTCGGAAATCCTCCGTTTAATCGAATATCACGCTATTTATCTTCGCAAATCCCACATTTAAGCAAATATCATGCGTTTTTTCTTCAAAAATCCCCCATTTAGGCTAAAATAATGATTTTCTCCTCGGTAATCACCCATTTAAGCGAATATCACGCATTTTTTCTTCGAGAATACCCCATTTAAGTGAAAATCACGCATTTTCTCTTCAGAAATCCCCCATTTAAGCGAAAATCACACGGTTTCTCATCAGCAATCCCCCATTTAAGCAACAATTACGCGTTTTCTCTATGCAAATCCCGCATTTAAGCGAAAATCATGCATTTTATCTTTGAAAATCCCCCATTTAAGCGATAATCCTGCGTTTTCTTTTCGAGAATCCCCCATTTAAGTGAAAAATCACGCGTTTTCTCTTCAGAAATCTGCCATTTAAGCGAATATCACGCATTTTCTCTTCGCAAATCCCCCATTTATGCCAAAATCATGCAGTTTTTCTTCGCAAATCCCCCATTTAAGCAAATATCACGCGTTTTTTCTTCGAGAATACCCCATTTAAGTGAAAATCACGCGTTTATTCTTTGAGAATACCCCATTTAGGCGAAAAACAGGCATTTTCTCTTTGGAAATCCCCCATTTAAGCGAAAATCACGTGTTTTCTTTTCGGAAAACCCCCCATTTAATCGAATATCAACCGTTTTATCTCTGAGAATCCCCTATTTAAGCAAATATCACGCGTTTTCTCTTTGGAAATCCCCCATTTAAGCGAAAATCATGCTTTTTCTCTTCGGAAATCACCCATTTAAGTGAATCTCACGCGTTTTCTCTTCGGAAATACCACATTTAGGCGAAAATCATGAATTTTCTCCTCAGAAATCACCAATTTAAGCGAATATCATGCAGTTTCTCTTCGGAAATCCCCCTCTTAGGTGAAAATGATAAATTTTCTCTTTGGAAATCCCCCATTTAAGCGAAAATCATGAATTTTCTCTTCGAGAACCACCATTTAAGCGAAAATCACTCGTTTTCTTTTCGGAAAACCCCCATTTAATCGAATATCAACTGTTTTATCTCCGAGAATCCAACATTTAAGCAAATATCACGCGTTTTCTCTTCGCAAATCCACCATTTAAGCGAAAATCGTGAATTTTTTCTTTGCAAATCCCCCATTTAAGCGAAAATCACGTGTTTTCTCTTCGGAAATCTCCCTTTTCATCATAAAATCATGCGTTTTCTTTTCGCAAATCCCCCATTTAAGCGAATATCACGATTTTCTTTTCGGAAATCCCCCTTTTCATCGAATATCACGCGTTTTGTCTCCGAGAATCCCACATTCAGGCAAATATCACGCGTTTTCTCTTCGGAAATCCCCCATTTAAGCAAAAATCACGTGTTTTCTTTTCGGAAATCTCCCTTTTCATCATAAAATCACGCGTTTTCTTTTAGCATATCCCCCATTTAAGCAAAAATGACGTGTTTTCTTTTCGGAAATCCTCCGTTTAATCGAATATCACGCTATTTATCTTCGCAAATCCCACATTTAAGCAAATATCATGCGTTTTTTCTTCAAAAATCCCCCATTTAGGCTAAAATAATGATTTTCTCCTCGGTAATCACCCATTTAAGCGAATATCACGCATTTTTTCTTCGAGAATACCCCATTTAAGTGAAAATCACGCATTTTCTCTTCAGAAATCCCCCATTTAAGCGAAAATCACACGGTTTCTCATCAGCAATCCCCCATTTAAGCAACAATTACGCGTTTTCTCTATGCAAATCCCGCATTTAAGCGAAAATCATGCATTTTATCTTTGAAAATCCCCCATTTAAGCGATAATCCTGCGTTTTCTTTTCGAGAATCCCCCATTTAAGTGAAAAATCACGCGTTTTCTCTTCAGAAATCTGCCATTTAAGCGAATATCACGCATTTTCTCTTCGCAAATCCCCCATTTATGCCAAAATCATGCAGTTTTTCTTCGCAAATCCCCCATTTAAGCAAATATCACGCGTTTTTTCTTCGAGAATACCCCATTTAAGTGAAAATCACGCGTTTATTCTTTGAGAATACCCCATTTAGGCGAAAAACAGGCATTTTCTCTTTGGAAATCCCCCATTTAAGCGAAAATCACGTGTTTTCTTTTCGGAAAACCCCCCATTTAATCGAATATCAACCGTTTTATCTCTGAGAATCCCCTATTTAAGCAAATATCACGCGTTTTCTCTTTGGAAATCCCCCATTTAAGCGAAAATCATGCTTTTTCTCTTCGGAAATCACCCATTTAAGTGAATCTCACGCGTTTTCTCTTCGGAAATACCACATTTAGGCGAAAATCATGAATTTTCTCCTCAGAAATCACCAATTTAAGCGAATATCATGCAGTTTCTCTTCGGAAATCCCCCTCTTAGGTGAAAATGATAAATTTTCTCTTTGGAAATCCCCCATTTAAGCGAAAATCATGAATTTTCTCTTCGAGAACCACCATTTAAGCGAAAATCACTCGTTTTCTTTTCGGAAAACCCCCATTTAATCGAATATCAACTGTTTTATCTCCGAGAATCCAACATTTAAGCAAATATCACGCGTTTTCTCTTCGCAAATCCACCATTTAAGCGAAAATCGTGAATTTTTTCTTTGCAAATCCCCCATTTAAGCGAAAATCACGTGTTTTCTCTTCGGAAATCTCCCTTTTCATCATAAAATCATGCGTTTTCTTTTCGCAAATCCCCCATTTAAGCGAATATCACGATTTTCTTTTCGGAAATCCCCCTTTTCATCGAATATCACGCGTTTTGTCTCCGAGAATCCCACATTCAGGCAAATATCACGCGTTTTCTCTTCGGAAATCCCCCATTTAAGCAAAAATCACGTGTTTTCTTTTCGGAAATCTCCCTTTTCATCATAAAATCACGCGTTTTCTTTTAGCATATCCCCCATTTAAGCAAAAATGACGTGTTTTCTTTTCGGAAATCCTCCGTTTAATCGAATATCACGCTATTTATCTTCGCAAATCCCACATTTAAGCAAATATCATGCGTTTTTTCTTCAAAAATCCCCCATTTAGGCTAAAATAATGATTTTCTCCTCGGTAATCACCCATTTAAGCGAATATCACGCATTTTTTCTTCGAGAATACCCCATTTAAGTGAAAATCACGCATTTTCTCTTCAGAAATCCCCCATTTAAGCGAAAATCACACGGTTTCTCATCAGCAATCCCCCATTTAAGCAACAATTACGCGTTTTCTCTATGCAAATCCCGCATTTAAGCGAAAATCATGCATTTTATCTTTGAAAATCCCCCATTTAAGCGATAATCCTGCGTTTTCTTTTCGAGAATCCCCCATTTAAGTGAAAAATCACGCGTTTTCTCTTCAGAAATCTGCCATTTAAGCGAATATCACGCATTTTCTCTTCGCAAATCCCCCATTTATGCCAAAATCATGCAGTTTTTCTTCGCAAATCCCCCATTTAAGCAAATATCACGCGTTTTTTCTTCGAGAATACCCCATTTAAGTGAAAATCACGCGTTTATTCTTTGAGAATACCCCATTTAGGCGAAAAACAGGCATTTTCTCTTTGGAAATCCCCCATTTAAGCGAAAATCACGTGTTTTCTTTTCGGAAAACCCCCCATTTAATCGAATATCAACCGTTTTATCTCTGAGAATCCCCTATTTAAGCAAATATCACGCGTTTTCTCTTTGGAAATCCCCCATTTAAGCGAAAATCATGCTTTTTCTCTTCGGAAATCACCCATTTAAGTGAATCTCACGCGTTTTCTCTTCGGAAATACCACATTTAGGCGAAAATCATGAATTTTCTCCTCAGAAATCACCAATTTAAGCGAATATCATGCAGTTTCTCTTCGGAAATCCCCCTCTTAGGTGAAAATGATAAATTTTCTCTTTGGAAATCCCCCATTTAAGCGAAAATCATGAATTTTCTCTTCGAGAACCACCATTTAAGCGAAAATCACTCGTTTTCTTTTCGGAAAACCCCCATTTAATCGAATATCAACTGTTTTATCTCCGAGAATCCAACATTTAAGCAAATATCACGCGTTTTCTCTTCGCAAATCCACCATTTAAGCGAAAATCGTGAATTTTTTCTTTGCAAATCCCCCATTTAAGCGAAAATCACGTGTTTTCTCTTCGGAAATCTCCCTTTTCATCATAAAATCATGCGTTTTCTTTTCGCAAATCCCCCATTTAAGCGAATATCACGATTTTCTTTTCGGAAATCCCCCTTTTCATCGAATATCACGCGTTTTGTCTCCGAGAATCCCACATTCAGGCAAATATCACGCGTTTTCTCTTCGGAAATCCCCCATTTAAGCAAAAATCACGTGTTTTCTTTTCGGAAATCTCCCTTTTCATCATAAAATCACGCGTTTTCTTTTAGCATATCCCCCATTTAAGCAAAAATGACGTGTTTTCTTTTCGGAAATCCTCCGTTTAATCGAATATCACGCTATTTATCTTCGCAAATCCCACATTTAAGCAAATATCATGCGTTTTTTCTTCAAAAATCCCCCATTTAGGCTAAAATAATGATTTTCTCCTCGGTAATCACCCATTTAAGCGAATATCACGCATTTTTTCTTCGAGAATACCCCATTTAAGTGAAAATCACGCATTTTCTCTTCAGAAATCCCCCATTTAAGCGAAAATCACACGGTTTCTCATCAGCAATCCCCCATTTAAGCAACAATTACGCGTTTTCTCTATGCAAATCCCGCATTTAAGCGAAAATCATGCATTTTATCTTTGAAAATCCCCCATTTAAGCGATAATCCTGCGTTTTCTTTTCGAGAATCCCCCATTTAAGTGAAAAATCACGCGTTTTCTCTTCAGAAATCTGCCATTTAAGCGAATATCACGCATTTTCTCTTCGCAAATCCCCCATTTATGCCAAAATCATGCAGTTTTTCTTCGCAAATCCCCCATTTAAGCAAATATCACGCGTTTTTTCTTCGAGAATACCCCATTTAAGTGAAAATCACGCGTTTATTCTTTGAGAATACCCCATTTAGGCGAAAAACAGGCATTTTCTCTTTGGAAATCCCCCATTTAAGCGAAAATCACGTGTTTTCTTTTCGGAAAACCCCCCATTTAATCGAATATCAACCGTTTTATCTCTGAGAATCCCCTATTTAAGCAAATATCACGCGTTTTCTCTTTGGAAATCCCCCATTTAAGCGAAAATCATGCTTTTTCTCTTCGGAAATCACCCATTTAAGTGAATCTCACGCGTTTTCTCTTCGGAAATACCACATTTAGGCGAAAATCATGAATTTTCTCCTCAGAAATCACCAATTTAAGCGAATATCATGCAGTTTCTCTTCGGAAATCCCCCTCTTAGGTGAAAATGATAAATTTTCTCTTTGGAAATCCCCCATTTAAGCGAAAATCATGAATTTTCTCTTCGAGAACCACCATTTAAGCGAAAATCACTCGTTTTCTTTTCGGAAAACCCCCATTTAATCGAATATCAACTGTTTTATCTCCGAGAATCCAACATTTAAGCAAATATCACGCGTTTTCTCTTCGCAAATCCACCATTTAAGCGAAAATCGTGAATTTTTTCTTTGCAAATCCCCCATTTAAGCGAAAATCACGTGTTTTCTCTTCGGAAATCTCCCTTTTCATCATAAAATCATGCGTTTTCTTTTCGCAAATCCCCCATTTAAGCGAATATCACGATTTTCTTTTCGGAAATCCCCCTTTTCATCGAATATCACGCGTTTTGTCTCCGAGAATCCCACATTCAGGCAAATATCACGCGTTTTCTCTTCGGAAATCCCCCATTTAAGCAAAAATCACGTGTTTTCTTTTCGGAAATCTCCCTTTTCATCATAAAATCACGCGTTTTCTTTTAGCATATCCCCCATTTAAGCAAAAATGACGTGTTTTCTTTTCGGAAATCCTCCGTTTAATCGAATATCACGCTATTTATCTTCGCAAATCCCACATTTAAGCAAATATCATGCGTTTTTTCTTCAAAAATCCCCCATTTAGGCTAAAATAATGATTTTCTCCTCGGTAATCACCCATTTAAGCGAATATCACGCATTTTTTCTTCGAGAATACCCCATTTAAGTGAAAATCACGCATTTTCTCTTCAGAAATCCCCCATTTAAGCGAAAATCACACGGTTTCTCATCAGCAATCCCCCATTTAAGCAACAATTACGCGTTTTCTCTATGCAAATCCCGCATTTAAGCGAAAATCATGCATTTTATCTTTGAAAATCCCCCATTTAAGCGATAATCCTGCGTTTTCTTTTCGAGAATCCCCCATTTAAGTGAAAAATCACGCGTTTTCTCTTCAGAAATCTGCCATTTAAGCGAATATCACGCATTTTCTCTTCGCAAATCCCCCATTTATGCCAAAATCATGCAGTTTTTCTTCGCAAATCCCCCATTTAAGCAAATATCACGCGTTTTTTCTTCGAGAATACCCCATTTAAGTGAAAATCACGCGTTTATTCTTTGAGAATACCCCATTTAGGCGAAAAACAGGCATTTTCTCTTTGGAAATCCCCCATTTAAGCGAAAATCACGTGTTTTCTTTTCGGAAAACCCCCATTTAATCGAATATCAACCGTTTTATCTCTGAGAATCCCCTATTTAAGCAAATATCACGCGTTTTCTCTTTGGAAATCCCCCATTTAAGCGAAAATCATGCTTTTTCTCTTCGGAAATCACCCATTTAAGTGAATCTCACGCGTTTTCTCTTCGGAAATACCACATTTAGGCGAAAATCATGAATTTTCTCCTCAGAAATCACCAATTTAAGCGAATATCATGCAGTTTCTCTTCGGAAATCCCCCTCTTAGGTGAAAATGATAAATTTTCTCTTTGGAAATCCCCCATTTAAGCGAAAATCATGAATTTTCTCTTCGAGAACCACCATTTAAGCGAAAATCACTCGTTTTCTTTTCGGAAAACCCCCATTTAATCGAATATCAACTGTTTTATCTCCGAGAATCCAACATTTAAGCAAATATCACGCGTTTTCTCTTCGCAAATCCACCATTTAAGCGAAAATCGTGAATTTTTTCTTTGCAAATCCCCCATTTAAGCGAAAATCACGTGTTTTCTCTTCGGAAATCTCCCTTTTCATCATAAAATCATGCGTTTTCTTTTCGCAAATCCCCCATTTAAGCGAATATCACGATTTTCTTTTCGGAAATCCCCCTTTTCATCGAATATCACGCGTTTTGTCTCCGAGAATCCCACATTCAGGCAAATATCACGCGTTTTCTCTTCGGAAATCCCCCATTTAAGCAAAAATCACGTGTTTTCTTTTCGGAAATCTCCCTTTTCATCATAAAATCACGCGTTTTCTTTTAGCATATCCCCCATTTAAGCAAAAATGACGTGTTTTCTTTTCGGAAATCCTCCGTTTAATCGAATATCACGCTATTTATCTTCGCAAATCCCACATTTAAGCAAATATCATGCGTTTTTTCTTCAAAAATCCCCCATTTAGGCTAAAATAATGATTTTCTCCTCGGTAATCACCCATTTAAGCGAATATCACGCATTTTTTCTTCGAGAATACCCCATTTAAGTGAAAATCACGCATTTTCTCTTCAGAAATCCCCCATTTAAGCGAAAATCACACGGTTTCTCATCAGCAATCCCCCATTTAAGCAACAATTACGCGTTTTCTCTATGCAAATCCCGCATTTAAGCGAAAATCATGCATTTTATCTTTGAAAATCCCCCATTTAAGCGATAATCCTGCGTTTTCTTTTCGAGAATCCCCCATTTAAGTGAAAAATCACGCGTTTTCTCTTCAGAAATCTGCCATTTAAGCGAATATCACGCATTTTCTCTTCGCAAATCCCCCATTTATGCCAAAATCATGCAGTTTTTCTTCGCAAATCCCCCATTTAAGCAAATATCACGCGTTTTTTCTTCGAGAATACCCCATTTAAGTGAAAATCACGCGTTTATTCTTTGAGAATACCCCATTTAGGCGAAAAACAGGCATTTTCTCTTTGGAAATCCCCCATTTAAGCGAAAATCACGTGTTTTCTTTTCGGAAAACCCCCCATTTAATCGAATATCAACCGTTTTATCTCTGAGAATCCCCTATTTAAGCAAATATCACGCGTTTTCTCTTTGGAAATCCCCCATTTAAGCGAAAATCATGCTTTTTCTCTTCGGAAATCACCCATTTAAGTGAATCTCACGCGTTTTCTCTTCGGAAATACCACATTTAGGCGAAAATCATGAATTTTCTCCTCAGAAATCACCAATTTAAGCGAATATCATGCAGTTTCTCTTCGGAAATCCCCCTCTTAGGTGAAAATGATAAATTTTCTCTTTGGAAATCCCCCATTTAAGCGAAAATCATGAATTTTCTCTTCGAGAACCACCATTTAAGCGAAAATCACTCGTTTTCTTTTCGGAAAACCCCCATTTAATCGAATATCAACTGTTTTATCTCCGAGAATCCAACATTTAAGCAAATATCACGCGTTTTCTCTTCGCAAATCCACCATTTAAGCGAAAATCGTGAATTTTTTCTTTGCAAATCCCCCATTTAAGCGAAAATCACGTGTTTTCTCTTCGGAAATCTCCCTTTTCATCATAAAATCATGCGTTTTCTTTTCGCAAATCCCCCATTTAAGCGAATATCACGATTTTCTTTTCGGAAATCCCCCTTTTCATCGAATATCACGCGTTTTGTCTCCGAGAATCCCACATTCAGGCAAATATCACGCGTTTTCTCTTCGGAAATCCCCCATTTAAGCAAAAATCACGTGTTTTCTTTTCGGAAATCTCCCTTTTCATCATAAAATCACGCGTTTTCTTTTAGCATATCCCCCATTTAAGCAAAAATGACGTGTTTTCTTTTCGGAAATCCTCCGTTTAATCGAATATCACGCTATTTATCTTCGCAAATCCCACATTTAAGCAAATATCATGCGTTTTTTCTTCAAAAATCCCCCATTTAGGCTAAAATAATGATTTTCTCCTCGGTAATCACCCATTTAAGCGAATATCACGCATTTTTTCTTCGAGAATACCCCATTTAAGTGAAAATCACGCATTTTCTCTTCAGAAATCCCCCATTTAAGCGAAAATCACACGGTTTCTCATCAGCAATCCCCCATTTAAGCAACAATTACGCGTTTTCTCTATGCAAATCCCGCATTTAAGCGAAAATCATGCATTTTATCTTTGAAAATCCCCCATTTAAGCGATAATCCTGCGTTTTCTTTTCGAGAATCCCCCATTTAAGTGAAAAATCACGCGTTTTCTCTTCAGAAATCTGCCATTTAAGCGAATATCACGCATTTTCTCTTCGCAAATCCCCCATTTATGCCAAAATCATGCAGTTTTTCTTCGCAAATCCCCCATTTAAGCAAATATCACGCGTTTTTTCTTCGAGAATACCCCATTTAAGTGAAAATCACGCGTTTATTCTTTGAGAATACCCCATTTAGGCGAAAAACAGGCATTTTCTCTTTGGAAATCCCCCATTTAAGCGAAAATCACGTGTTTTCTTTTCGGAAAACCCCCCATTTAATCGAATATCAACCGTTTTATCTCTGAGAATCCCCTATTTAAGCAAATATCACGCGTTTTCTCTTTGGAAATCCCCCATTTAAGCGAAAATCATGCTTTTTCTCTTCGGAAATCACCCATTTAAGTGAATCTCACGCGTTTTCTCTTCGGAAATACCACATTTAGGCGAAAATCATGAATTTTCTCCTCAGAAATCACCAATTTAAGCGAATATCATGCAGTTTCTCTTCGGAAATCCCCCTCTTAGGTGAAAATGATAAATTTTCTCTTTGGAAATCCCCCATTTAAGCGAAAATCATGAATTTTCTCTTCGAGAACCACCATTTAAGCGAAAATCACTCGTTTTCTTTTCGGAAAACCCCCATTTAATCGAATATCAACTGTTTTATCTCCGAGAATCCAACATTTAAGCAAATATCACGCGTTTTCTCTTCGCAAATCCACCATTTAAGCGAAAATCGTGAATTTTTTCTTTGCAAATCCCCCATTTAAGCGAAAATCACGTGTTTTCTCTTCGGAAATCTCCCTTTTCATCATAAAATCATGCGTTTTCTTTTCGCAAATCCCCCATTTAAGCGAATATCACGATTTTCTTTTCGGAAATCCCCCTTTTCATCGAATATCACGCGTTTTGTCTCCGAGAATCCCACATTCAGGCAAATATCACGCGTTTTCTCTTCGGAAATCCCCCATTTAAGCAAAAATCACGTGTTTTCTTTTCGGAAATCTCCCTTTTCATCATAAAATCACGCGTTTTCTTTTAGCATATCCCCCATTTAAGCAAAAATGACGTGTTTTCTTTTCGGAAATCCTCCGTTTAATCGAATATCACGCTATTTATCTTCGCAAATCCCACATTTAAGCAAATATCATGCGTTTTTTCTTCAAAAATCCCCCATTTAGGCTAAAATAATGATTTTCTCCTCGGTAATCACCCATTTAAGCGAATATCACGCATTTTTTCTTCGAGAATACCCCATTTAAGTGAAAATCACGCATTTTCTCTTCAGAAATCCCCCATTTAAGCGAAAATCACACGGTTTCTCATCAGCAATCCCCCATTTAAGCAACAATTACGCGTTTTCTCTATGCAAATCCCGCATTTAAGCGAAAATCATGCATTTTATCTTTGAAAATCCCCCATTTAAGCGATAATCCTGCGTTTTCTTTTCGAGAATCCCCCATTTAAGTGAAAAATCACGCGTTTTCTCTTCAGAAATCTGCCATTTAAGCGAATATCACGCATTTTCTCTTCGCAAATCCCCCATTTATGCCAAAATCATGCAGTTTTTCTTCGCAAATCCCCCATTTAAGCAAATATCACGCGTTTTTTCTTCGAGAATACCCCATTTAAGTGAAAATCACGCGTTTATTCTTTGAGAATACCCCATTTAGGCGAAAAACAGGCATTTTCTCTTTGGAAATCCCCCATTTAAGCGAAAATCACGTTTTCTTTTCGGAAAACCCCCATTTAATCGAATATCAACTGTTTTATCTCTGAGAATCCCCATTTAAGCAAATATCACGCGTTTTCTCTTTAAATCCACCATTTAAGCGAAAATCGTGAATTTTTCTTTGCAAATCCCCCATTTAAGCGAAAATCACGTGTTTTCTCTTCGGAAATCTCCCTTTTCATCATAAAATCATGCGTTTTCTTTTCGCAAATCCCCCATTTAAGCGAATATCACGATTTTCTTTTCGGAAATCCCCCTTTTCATCGAATATCACGCGTTTTGTCTCCGAGAATCCCACATTCAGGCAAATATCACGCGTTTTCTCTTCGGAAATCCCCCATTTAAGCAAAAATCACGTGTTTTCTTTTCGGAAATCTCCCTTTTCATCATAAAATCACGCGTTTTCTTTTAGCATATCCCCCATTTAAGCAAAAATGACGTGTTTTCTTTTCGGAAATCCTCCGTTTAATCGAATATCACGCTATTTATCTTCGCAAATCCCACATTTAAGCAAATATCATGCGTTTTTTCTTCAAAAATCCCCCATTTAGGCTAAAATAATGATTTTCTCCTCGGTAATCACCCATTTAAGCGAATATCACGCATTTTTTCTTCGAGAATACCCCATTTAAGTGAAAATCACGCATTTTCTCTTCAGAAATCCCCCATTTAAGCGAAAATCACACGGTTTCTCATCAGCAATCCCCCATTTAAGCAACAATTACGCGTTTTCTCTATGCAAATCCCGCATTTAAGCGAAAATCATGCATTTTATCTTTGAAAATCCCCCATTTAAGCGATAATCCTGCGTTTTCTTTTCGAGAATCCCCCATTTAAGTGAAAAATCACGCGTTTTCTCTTCAGAAATCTGCCATTTAAGCGAATATCACGCATTTTCTCTTCGCAAATCCCCCATTTATGCCAAAATCATGCAGTTTTTCTTCGCAAATCCCCCATTTAAGCAAATATCACGCGTTTTTTCTTCGAGAATACCCCATTTAAGTGAAAATCACGCGTTTATTCTTTGAGAATACCCCATTTAGGCGAAAAACAGGCATTTTCTCTTTGGAAATCCCCCATTTAAGCGAAAATCACGTGTTTTCTTTTCGGAAAACCCCCCATTTAATCGAATATCAACCGTTTTATCTCTGAGAATCCCCTATTTAAGCAAATATCACGCGTTTTCTCTTTGGAAATCCCCCATTTAAGCGAAAATCATGCTTTTTCTCTTCGGAAATCACCCATTTAAGTGAATCTCACGCGTTTTCTCTTCGGAAATACCACATTTAGGCGAAAATCATGAATTTTCTCCTCAGAAATCACCAATTTAAGCGAATATCATGCAGTTTCTCTTCGGAAATCCCCCTCTTAGGTGAAAATGATAAATTTTCTCTTTGGAAATCCCCCATTTAAGCGAAAATCATGAATTTTCTCTTCGAGAACCACCATTTAAGCGAAAATCACTCGTTTTCTTTTCGGAAAACCCCCATTTAATCGAATATCAACTGTTTTATCTCCGAGAATCCAACATTTAAGCAAATATCACGCGTTTTCTCTTCGCAAATCCACCATTTAAGCGAAAATCGTGAATTTTTTCTTTGCAAATCCCCCATTTAAGCGAAAATCACGTGTTTTCTCTTCGGAAATCTCCCTTTTCATCATAAAATCATGCGTTTTCTTTTCGCAAATCCCCCATTTAAGCGAATATCACGATTTTCTTTTCGGAAATCCCCCTTTTCATCGAATATCACGCGTTTTGTCTCCGAGAATCCCACATTCAGGCAAATATCACGCGTTTTCTCTTCGGAAATCCCCCATTTAAGCAAAAATCACGTGTTTTCTTTTCGGAAATCTCCCTTTTCATCATAAAATCACGCGTTTTCTTTTAGCATATCCCCCATTTAAGCAAAAATGACGTGTTTTCTTTTCGGAAATCCTCCGTTTAATCGAATATCACGCTATTTATCTTCGCAAATCCCACATTTAAGCAAATATCATGCGTTTTTTCTTCAAAAATCCCCCATTTAGGCTAAAATAATGATTTTCTCCTCGGTAATCACCCATTTAAGCGAATATCACGCATTTTTTCTTCGAGAATACCCCATTTAAGTGAAAATCACGCATTTTCTCTTCAGAAATCCCCCATTTAAGCGAAAATCACACGGTTTCTCATCAGCAATCCCCCATTTAAGCAACAATTACGCGTTTTCTCTATGCAAATCCCGCATTTAAGCGAAAATCATGCATTTTATCTTTGAAAATCCCCCATTTAAGCGATAATCCTGCGTTTTCTTTTCGAGAATCCCCCATTTAAGTGAAAAATCACGCGTTTTCTCTTCAGAAATCTGCCATTTAAGCGAATATCACGCATTTTCTCTTCGCAAATCCCCCATTTATGCCAAAATCATGCAGTTTTTCTTCGCAAATCCCCCATTTAAGCAAATATCACGCGTTTTTTCTTCGAGAATACCCCATTTAAGTGAAAATCACGCGTTTATTCTTTGAGAATACCCCATTTAGGCGAAAAACAGGCATTTTCTCTTTGGAAATCCCCCATTTAAGCGAAAATCACGTGTTTTCTTTTCGGAAAACCCCCCATTTAATCGAATATCAACCGTTTTATCTCTGAGAATCCCCTATTTAAGCAAATATCACGCGTTTTCTCTTTGGAAATCCCCCATTTAAGCGAAAATCATGCTTTTTCTCTTCGGAAATCACCCATTTAAGTGAATCTCACGCGTTTTCTCTTCGGAAATACCACATTTAGGCGAAAATCATGAATTTTCTCCTCAGAAATCACCAATTTAAGCGAATATCATGCAGTTTCTCTTCGGAAATCCCCCTCTTAGGTGAAAATGATAAATTTTCTCTTTGGAAATCCCCCATTTAAGCGAAAATCATGAATTTTCTCTTCGAGAACCACCATTTAAGCGAAAATCACTCGTTTTCTTTTCGGAAAACCCCCATTTAATCGAATATCAACTGTTTTATCTCCGAGAATCCAACATTTAAGCAAATATCACGCGTTTTCTCTTCGCAAATCCACCATTTAAGCGAAAATCGTGAATTTTTTCTTTGCAAATCCCCCATTTAAGCGAAAATCACGTGTTTTCTCTTCGGAAATCTCCCTTTTCATCATAAAATCATGCGTTTTCTTTTCGCAAATCCCCCATTTAAGCGAATATCACGATTTTCTTTTCGGAAATCCCCCTTTTCATCGAATATCACGCGTTTTGTCTCCGAGAATCCCACATTCAGGCAAATATCACGCGTTTTCTCTTCGGAAATCCCCCATTTAAGCAAATTTAAGCACGTGTTTTCTTTTCGGAAATCTCCCTTTTCATCATAAAATCACGCGTTTTCTTTTAGCATATCCCCCATTTAAGCAAAAATGACGTGTTTTCTTTTCGGAAATCCTCCGTTTAATCGAATATCACGCTATTTATCTTCGCAAATCCCACATTTAAGCAAATATCATGCGTTTTTTCTTCAAAAATCCCCCATTTAGGCTAAAATAATGATTTTCTCCTCGGTAATCACCCATTTAAGCGAATATCACGCATTTTTTCTTCGAGAATACCCCATTTAAGTGAAAATCACGCATTTTCTCTTCAGAAATCCCCCATTTAAGCGAAAATCACACGGTTTCTCATCAGCAATCCCCCATTTAAGCAACAATTACGCGTTTTCTCTATGCAAATCCCGCATTTAAGCGAAAATCATGCATTTTATCTTTGAAAATCCCCCATTTAAGCGATAATCCTGCGTTTTCTTTTCGAGAATCCCCCATTTAAGTGAAAAATCACGCGTTTTCTCTTCAGAAATCTGCCATTTAAGCGAATATCACGCATTTTCTCTTCGCAAATCCCCCATTTATGCCAAAATCATGCAGTTTTTCTTCGCAAATCCCCCATTTAAGCAAATATCACGCGTTTTTTCTTCGAGAATACCCCATTTAAGTGAAAATCACGCGTTTATTCTTTGAGAATACCCCATTTAGGCGAAAAACAGGCATTTTCTCTTTGGAAATCCCCCATTTAAGCGAAAATCACGTGTTTTCTTTTCGGAAAACCCCCATTTAATCGAATATCAACCGTTTTATCTCTGAGAATCCCCTATTTAAGCAAATATCACGCGTTTTCTCTTTGGAAATCCCCCATTTAAGCGAAAATCATGCTTTTTCTCTTCGGAAATCACCCATTTAAGTGAATCTCACGCGTTTTCTCTTCGGAAATACCACATTTAGGCGAAAATCATGAATTTTCTCCTCAGAAATCACCAATTTAAGCGAATATCATGCAGTTTCTCTTCGGAAATCCCCCTCTTAGGTGAAAATGATAAATTTTCTCTTTGGAAATCCCCCATTTAAGCGAAAATCATGAATTTTCTCTTCGAGAACCACCATTTAAGCGAAAATCACTCGTTTTCTTTTCGGAAAACCCCCATTTAATCGAATATCAACTGTTTTATCTCCGAGAATCCAACATTTAAGCAAATATCACGCGTTTTCTCTTCGCAAATCCACCATTTAAGCGAAAATCGTGAATTTTTTCTTTGCAAATCCCCCATTTAAGCGAAAATCACGTGTTTTCTCTTCGGAAATCTCCCTTTTCATCATAAAATCATGCGTTTTCTTTTCGCAAATCCCCCATTTAAGCGAATATCACGATTTTCTTTTCGGAAATCCCCCTTTTCATCGAATATCACGCGTTTTGTCTCCGAGAATCCCACATTCAGGCAAATATCACGCGTTTTCTCTTCGGAAATCCCCCATTTAAGCAAAAATCACGTGTTTTCTTTTCGGAAATCTCCCTTTTCATCATAAAATCACGCGTTTTCTTTTAGCATATCCCCCATTTAAGCAAAAATGACGTGTTTTCTTTTCGGAAATCCTCCGTTTAATCGAATATCACGCTATTTATCTTCGCAAATCCCACATTTAAGCAAATATCATGCGTTTTTTCTTCAAAAATCCCCCATTTAGGCTAAAATAATGATTTTCTCCTCGGTAATCACCCATTTAAGCGAATATCACGCATTTTTTCTTCGAGAATACCCCATTTAAGTGAAAATCACGCATTTTCTCTTCAGAAATCCCCCATTTAAGCGAAAATCACACGGTTTCTCATCAGCAATCCCCCATTTAAGCAACAATTACGCGTTTTCTCTATGCAAATCCCGCATTTAAGCGAAAATCATGCATTTTATCTTTGAAAATCCCCCATTTAAGCGATAATCCTGCGTTTTCTTTTCGAGAATCCCCCATTTAAGTGAAAAATCACGCGTTTTCTCTTCAGAAATCTGCCATTTAAGCGAATATCACGCATTTTCTCTTCGCAAATCCCCCATTTATGCCAAAATCATGCAGTTTTTCTTCGCAAATCCCCCATTTAAGCAAATATCACGCGTTTTTTCTTCGAGAATACCCCATTTAAGTGAAAATCACGCGTTTATTCTTTGAGAATACCCCATTTAGGCGAAAAACAGGCATTTTCTCTTTGGAAATCCCCCATTTAAGCGAAAATCACGTGTTTTCTTTTCGGAAAACCCCCCATTTAATCGAATATCAACCGTTTTATCTCTGAGAATCCCCTATTTAAGCAAATATCACGCGTTTTCTCTTTGGAAATCCCCCATTTAAGCGAAAATCATGCTTTTTCTCTTCGGAAATCACCCATTTAAGTGAATCTCACGCGTTTTCTCTTCGGAAATACCACATTTAGGCGAAAATCATGAATTTTCTCCTCAGAAATCACCAATTTAAGCGAATATCATGCAGTTTCTCTTCGGAAATCCCCCTCTTAGGTGAAAATGATAAATTTTCTCTTTGGAAATCCCCCATTTAAGCGAAAATCATGAATTTTCTCTTCGAGAACCACCATTTAAGCGAAAATCACTCGTTTTCTTTTCGGAAAACCCCCATTTAATCGAATATCAACTGTTTTATCTCCGAGAATCCAACATTTAAGCAAATATCACGCGTTTTCTCTTCGCAAATCCACCATTTAAGCGAAAATCGTGAATTTTTTCTTTGCAAATCCCCCATTTAAGCGAAAATCACGTGTTTTCTCTTCGGAAATCTCCCTTTTCATCATAAAATCATGCGTTTTCTTTTCGCAAATCCCCCATTTAAGCGAATATCACGATTTTCTTTTCGGAAATCCCCCTTTTCATCGAATATCACGCGTTTTGTCTCCGAGAATCCCACATTCAGGCAAATATCACGCGTTTTCTCTTCGGAAATCCCCCATTTAAGCAAAAATCACGTGTTTTCTTTTCGGAAATCTCCCTTTTCATCATAAAATCACGCGTTTTCTTTTAGCATATCCCCCATTTAAGCAAAAATGACGTGTTTTCTTTTCGGAAATCCTCCGTTTAATCGAATATCACGCTATTTATCTTCGCAAATCCCACATTTAAGCAAATATCATGCGTTTTTTCTTCAAAAATCCCCCATTTAGGCTAAAATAATGATTTTCTCCTCGGTAATCACCCATTTAAGCGAATATCACGCATTTTTTCTTCGAGAATACCCCATTTAAGTGAAAATCACGCATTTTCTCTTCAGAAATCCCCCATTTAAGCGAAAATCACACGGTTTCTCATCAGCAATCCCCCATTTAAGCAACAATTACGCGTTTTCTCTATGCAAATCCCGCATTTAAGCGAAAATCATGCATTTTATCTTTGAAAATCCCCCATTTAAGCGATAATCCTGCGTTTTCTTTTCGAGAATCCCCCATTTAAGTGAAAAATCACGCGTTTTCTCTTCAGAAATCTGCCATTTAAGCGAATATCACGCATTTTCTCTTCGCAAATCCCCCATTTATGCCAAAATCATGCAGTTTTTCTTCGCAAATCCCCCATTTAAGCAAATATCACGCGTTTTTTCTTCGAGAATACCCCATTTAAGTGAAAATCACGCGTTTATTCTTTGAGAATACCCCATTTAGGCGAAAAACAGGCATTTTCTCTTTGGAAATCCCCCATTTAAGCGAAAATCACGTGTTTTCTTTTCGGAAAACCCCCCATTTAATCGAATATCAACCGTTTTATCTCTGAGAATCCCTATTTAAGCAAATATCACGCGTTTTCTCTTTGGAAATCCCCCATTTAAGCGAAAATCATGCTTTTTCTCTTCGGAAATCACCCATTTAAGTGAATCTCACGCGTTTTCTCTTCGGAAATACCACATTTAGGCGAAAATCATGAATTTTCTCCTCAGAAATCACCAATTTAAGCGAATATCATGCAGTTTCTCTTCGGAAATCCCCCTCTTAGGTGAAAATGATAAATTTTCTCTTTGGAAATCCCCCATTTAAGCGAAAATCATGAATTTTCTCTTCGAGAACCACCATTTAAGCGAAAATCACTCGTTTTCTTTTCGGAAAACCCCCATTTAATCGAATATCAACTGTTTTATCTCCGAGAATCCAACATTTAAGCAAATATCACGCGTTTTCTCTTCGCAAATCCACCATTTAAGCGAAAATCGTGAATTTTTTCTTTGCAAATCCCCCATTTAAGCGAAAATCACGTGTTTTCTCTTCGGAAATCTCCCTTTTCATCATAAAATCATGCGTTTTCTTTTCGCAAATCCCCCATTTAAGCGAATATCACGATTTTCTTTTCGGAAATCCCCCTTTTCATCGAATATCACGCGTTTTGTCTCCGAGAATCCCACATTCAGGCAAATATCACGCGTTTTCTCTTCGGAAATCCCCCATTTAAGCAAAAATCACGTGTTTTCTTTTCGGAAATCTCCCTTTTCATCATAAAATCACGCGTTTTCTTTTAGCATATCCCCCATTTAAGCAAAAATGACGTGTTTTCTTTTCGGAAATCCTCCGTTTAATCGAATATCACGCTATTTATCTTCGCAAATCCCACATTTAAGCAAATATCATGCGTTTTTTCTTCAAAAATCCCCCATTTAGGCTAAAATAATGATTTTCTCCTCGGTAATCACCCATTTAAGCGAATATCACGCATTTTTTCTTCGAGAATACCCCATTTAAGTGAAAATCACGCATTTTCTCTTCAGAAATCCCCCATTTAAGCGAAAATCACACGGTTTCTCATCAGCAATCCCCCATTTAAGCAACAATTACGCGTTTTCTCTATGCAAATCCCGCATTTAAGCGAAAATCATGCATTTTATCTTTGAAAATCCCCCATTTAAGCGATAATCCTGCGTTTTCTTTTCGAGAATCCCCCATTTAAGTGAAAAATCACGCGTTTTCTCTTCAGAAATCTGCCATTTAAGCGAATATCACGCATTTTCTCTTCGCAAATCCCCCATTTATGCCAAAATCATGCAGTTTTTCTTCGCAAATCCCCCATTTAAGCAAATATCACGCGTTTTTTCTTCGAGAATACCCCATTTAAGTGAAAATCACGCGTTTATTCTTTGAGAATACCCCATTTAGGCGAAAAAACAGGCATTTTCTCTTTGGAAATCCCCCATTTAAGCGAAAATCACGTGTTTTCTTTTCGGAAAACCCCCCATTTAATCGAATATCAACCGTTTTATCTCTGAGAATCCCCTATTTAAGCAAATATCACGCGTTTTCTCTTTGGAAATCCCCCATTTAAGCGAAAATCATGCTTTTTCTCTTCGGAAATCACCCATTTAAGTGAATCTCACGCGTTTTCTCTTCGGAAATACCACATTTAGGCGAAAATCATGAATTTTCTCCTCAGAAATCACCAATTAAGCGAATATCATGCAGTTTCTCTTCGGAAATCCCCCTCTTAGGTGAAAATGATAAATTTTCTCTTTGGAAATCCCCCATTTAAGCGAAAATCATGAATTTTCTCTTCGAGAACCACCATTTAAGCGAAAATCACTCGTTTTCTTTTCGGAAAACCCCCATTTAATCGAATATCAACTGTTTATCTCCGAGAATCCAACATTTAAGCAAATATCACGCGTTTTCTCTTCGCAAATCCACCATTTAAGCGAAAATCGTGAATTTTTTCTTTGCAAATCCCCCATTTAAGCGAAAATCACGTGTTTTCTCTTCGGAAATCTCCCTTTTCATCATAAAATCATGCGTTTTCTTTTCGCAAATCCCCCATTTAAGCGAATATCACGATTTTCTTTTCGGAAATCCCCCTTTTCATCGAATATCACGCGTTTTGTCTCCGAGAATCCCACATTCAGGCAAATATCACGCGTTTTCTCTTCGGAAATCCCCCATTTAAGCAAAAATCACGTGTTTTCTTTTCGGAAATCTCCCTTTTCATCATAAAATCACGCGTTTTCTTTTAGCATATCCCCCATTTAAGCAAAAATGACGTGTTTTCTTTTCGGAAATCCTCCGTTTAATCGAATATCACGCTATTTATCTTCGCAAATCCCACATTTAAGCAAATATCATGCGTTTTTTCTTCAAAAATCCCCCATTTAGGCTAAAATAATGATTTTCTCCTCGGTAATCACCCATTTAAGCGAATATCACGCATTTTTTCTTCGAGAATACCCCATTTAAGTGAAAATCACGCATTTTCTCTTCAGAAATCCCCCATTTTAAGCGAAAATCACACGGTTTCTCATCAGCAATCCCCCATTTAAGCAACAATACGCGTTTTTCTCTATGCAAATCCCGCATTTAAGCGAAAATCATGCATTTATCTTTGAAAATCCCCCCATTTAAGCGATATCCTGCGTTTTCTTTTCGAGAATCCCCCATTTAAGTGAAAAATCACGCGTTTTCTCTTCAGAAATCTGCCATTTAAGCGAATATCAAGCATTTTCTCTTCGCAAATCCCCCCATTTATGCCAAAATCATGCAGTTTTTCTTCGCAAATCCCCCATTTAAGCAAATATCACGCGTTTTTTTCTTCGAGAATACCCCATTTAAGTGAAATCACGCGTTTATTCTTTGAGAATACCCCCATTTAGGCGAAAAAAACAGGCATTTTCTCTTTGGAAATCCCCATTTAAGCGAAAATCACGTCGTTTTTCTTTTCGGAAAACCCCCCATTTAATCGAATATCAACCGTTTTATCTCTGAGAATCCCCTATTTAAGCAAATATCACGCGTTTTTTTCTCTTTGGAAATCCCCCATTTAAGCGAAATCATGCTTTTCTCTTCGGAAATCACCCATTTAGTGAATCTCACGCGTTTTCTCTTCGGAAATACCACATTTAGGCGAAAATCATGAATTTTCTCCTCAGAAATCACCAATTTAAGCGAATATCATGCAGTTTCTCTTCGGAAATCCCCCTCTTAGGTGAAAATGATAATTTTCTCTTTGGAAATCCCCCTTTAAGCGAAAATCATGAATTTTCCTCTCGAGAAACCACCATTTAAGCGAAAATCACGTGTTTTCTTTTCGGAAAAACCCCCATTTAATCGAATATCAACTGTTTTATCTCCGAGGAATCCAACATTTAAGCAAATATCACGCGTTTTCTCTTCGCAAATCCCCCATTTAAGCGAAATCGTGAATTTTTTCTTTGCAAATCCCCCATTTAAGTCGAAAATCCACGTGTTTTCTCTTCGGAAATCTCCCTTTTCATCATAAATCATGCGTTTTCCTTTTCCGCAAATCCCCCATTTAAGCGAATATCACGAATTTTCTTTTCGGAAATCCCCCTTTCATCGAATATCACGCGTTTTGTCTCCGAGAATCCCACATTCAGAGCACATATCACAGCGTTTTGTCTCCGAGAATCCCCATTTAAGCAAAAATCACGTGTTTTCTTTTCGGAAATCTCCCTTTTCATCATAAAATCACAGGCGTTTTCTTTTAGCATAATCCCCCATTTAAGCAAAAATGACGTGTTTTCTTTTCGGAAATCCTCCGTTTAATCGAATATCACGCTATTTATCTTCGCAAATCCCACATTTAAGCAAATATCATGCGTTTTTTTCTTCAAACAATCCCCCATTTAGGCTAAAATAATGATTTTTCTCCTCGGTAATCACCCATTTAAGCGAATATCACGCATTTTTTTCTTCGAGAATACCCCATTTAAGTGAAAATCACGCATTTTCTCTTCAGAAATCCCCCATTTAAGGCGAAAATCACACGGTTTCTCATCAGCCAATCCCCCATTTAAGCAACAATTACGCGTTTTCTCTATGCAAATCCCGCATTTAAGCGAAAATCATGCATTTTATCTTTGAAAAATCCCCCATTTAAGCGATAATCCTGCGTTTTCTTTTCGAGAATCCCCCATTTAGTGAAAAAATCACGCGTTTTCTCTTCAGAAATCTGCCATTTAAGCGAATATCACGCATTTTCTCTTCGCAAATCCCCCATTTATGCCAAATCATGCAGTTTTTCTTCGCAAATCCCCCCATTTAAGCAAATATCACGCGTTTTTTCTTCGAGAATACCCCATTTAAGTGAAAATCACGCGTTTATTCTTTGAGAATACCCCATTTAGGCGAAAAAACAGGCATTTTCTCTTTGGAAATCCCCCATTTAAGCGAAAATCACGTGTTTTCTTTTCGGAAAACCCCCCATTTAATCGAATATCAACCGTTTTATCTCTGAGAATCCCCTATTTAAGCAAATATCACGCGTTTTCTCTTTGGAAATCCCCCATTTAAGCGAAAATCATGCTTTTTCTCTTCGGAAATCACCCATTTAAGTGAATCTCACGCGTTTTCTCTTCGGAAATACCACATTTAGGCGAACATCATGAATTTTCTCCTCAGAAATCACCAATTTAAGCGAATATCATGCAGTTTCTCTTCGGAAATCCCCCTCTTAGGTGAAAATGATAAATTTTCTCTTTGGAAATCCCCCATTTAAGCGAAAATCATGAATTTTCTCTTCGAGAACCACCATTTAAGCGAAAATCACTCGTTTTTCTTTCGGAAAACCCCCATTTAATCGAATATCAACTGTTTTATCTCCGAGAATCCAACATTTAAGCAAATATCACGCGTTTTCTCTTCGCAAATCCACCATTTAAGCGAAATCGTGAATTTTTTCTTTGCAAATCCCCCATTTAAGCGAAAATCACGTGTTTTCTCTTCGGAAATCTCCCTTTTCATCATAAAAATCATGCGTTTTTCTTTTCGCAAATCCCCCATTTAAGCGAATATCACGCGTTTTTTCTTCGAGAATACCCCATTTAAGTGAAAATCACGCGTTTATTCTTTGAGAATACCCCATTTAGGCGAAAAACAGGCATTTCTCTTTGGAAATCCCCCATTTAAGCGAAATCACGTGTTTCTTTTCGGAAAACCCCCATTTAATCGAATATCAACCGTTTTATCTCTGAGAATCCCCTATTTAAGCAAATATCACGCGTTTTCTCTTTGGAAATCCCCATTTAAGCGAAAATCATGTTTTTTTCTCTTCGGAAATCACCAATTTAAGTGAATCTCACGCGTTTTCTCTTCGGAAATACCACATTTAGGCGAAAATCATGAATTTTTCTCCTCAGAAATCACCAATTTAAGCGAATATCATGCAGTTTCTCTTCGGAAATCCCCCTCTTAGGTGAAAATGATCAATTTTCTCTTTGGAAATCCCCCATTTAAGCGAAAATCATGAATTTTCTCTTCGAGAACCACCATTTAAGCGAAAATCACTCATTTTCTTTTCGGAAAACCCCCATTTAATCGAATATCAACTGTTTTATCTCCGAGAATCCAACATTAAGCAAATATCACGCGTTTTCTCTTCGCAAATCCACCATTTAAGCGAAAAATCGTGAATTTTTTCTTTGCAAATCCCCATTTAAGCGAAAATCACGTGTTTTCTCTTCGGAAATCTCCCTTTTCATCATAAAATCATGCGTTTTTCCTTTTCGCAAATCCCCCATTTAAGCGAATATCACGATTTTCTTTTCGGAAATCCCCCTTTTCATCGAATATCACGCGTTTTGTCTCCGAGAATCCACATTCAGGCAAATATCACGCGTTTTCTCTTCGGAAATCCCCCATTTAAGCAAAAATCACGTGTTTTTCTTTCGGAAATCTCCCTTTTCATCATAAAATCACGCGTTTTCTTTTAGCATATCCCCCATTAAGCAAAAATGACGTGTTTTCTTTTCGGAAATCCTCCGTTTAATCGAATATCACGCTATTTATCTTCGCAAATCCCACATTTAAGCAAATATCATGCGTTTTTTCTTCAAAATCCCCCATTTAGGCTAAAACAATGATTTTCTCCCTCGGTAATCACCCATTTAAGCGAATATCACGCATTTTTTTCTTCGAGAATACCCCATTTAAGTGAAAATCACGCATTTTCTCTTCAGAAATCCCCCATTTAAGCGAAAATCACACGGTTTCTCATCAGCAATCCCCCATTTAAGCAACAATTACGCGTTTTCTCTATGCAAATCCCGCATTTAAGCGAAAATCATGCATTTTTATCTTTGAAATCCCCCATTTAAGCGATAATCCTGCGTTTTCTTTTCGAGAATCCCCCATTTAAGTGAAAAATCACGCGTTTTCTCTTCAGAAAATCTGCCATTTAGAGCGAATATCACGCATTTTCTCTTCGCAAATCCCCATTTATGCCAAAATCATGCAGTTTTTTCTTCGCAAATCCCCCAATTTAAGCACATATCACGCGTTTTTTTCTTCGAGAATACCCATTTAAGTGAAAATCACGCGTTTATTCTTTGAGAATACCCCATTTAGGCGAAAAAACAGGCATTTTCTCTTTGGAAATCCCCCATTTAAGCGAAAATCACTCGTTTTCTTTTCGGAAAAACCCCATTTAATCGAATATCAACTGTTTTATCTCCGAGAATCCAACATTTAAGCAAATATCACGCGTTTTCTCTCTCGCAAATCCCCCATTTAAGCGAAAATCGTGAATTTTTTCTTTGGCAAATCCCCCATTTAAGCGAAAAATCACGTGTTTTCTCTTCGGAAATCTCCCTTTTCATCATAAAATCATGCGTTTTCTTTTCGCAAATCCCCCATTTAAGCGAATATCACGATTTTCTTTTCGGAAATCCCCCTTTTCATCGAATATCACGCGTTTTGTCTCCGAGAATCCCACATTCAGGCAAATATCACGCGTTTTCTCTTCGGAAATCCCCCATTTAAGCAAAAATCACGTGTTTTCTTTTCGGAAATCTCCCTTTTCATCATAAAATCACGCGTTTTCTTTTAGCATATCCCCCATTTAAGCAAAAATGACGTGTTTTCTTTTCGGAAATCCTCCGTTTAATCGAATATCACGCTATTTATCTTCGCAAATCCCACATTTAAGCAATATCATGCGTTTTTTCTTCAAAAATCCCCCATTTAGGCTAAATAATGATTTTCTCCTCGGTAATCACCCATTTAAGCGAATATCACGCATTTTTTTCTTCGAGAACACCCCATTTAAGTGAAAATCACGGCATTTTCTCTTCAGAAATCCCCCATTTAAGCGAAAATTCACACGGTTTCTCATCAGCAATCCCCCATTTAAGCAACAATTACGCGTTTTCTCTATGCAAATCCCGCATTTAAGCGAAAATCATGCATTTTATCTTTGAAAAATCCCCCATTTAAGCGATAATCACTGCTGTTTTCTTCTTTCGAGAATCCCCCATTTAAGTGAAAAATCACGCGTTTTCTCTTCAGAAATCTGCCATTTAAGCGAATATCACGCATTTTCTCTTCGCAAATCCCCCATTTATGCCAAAATCATGCAGTTTTTCTTCGCAAATCCCCCATTTTAAGCAAATATCACGCGTTTTTTTCTTCGAGAATACCCAATTTAAGTGAAAATCACGCGTTTTATTCTTTGAGAATACCCCATTTAGGCGAAAACAGGCATTTTCTCTTTGGAAATCCCCCATTTAAGCGAAAATCACGTGTTTTCTTTTCGGAAAACCCCCATTTAATCGAATATCAACCGTTTTATCTCTGAGAATCCCCTATTTAAGCAAATATCACGCGTTTTCTCTTTGGAAATCCCCATTTAAGCGAAAATCATGCTTTTTCTCTTCGGAAATCACCCATTTAAGTGAATCTCACGCGTTTTCTCTTCGGAAATACCACATTTAGGCGAAAATCATGAATTTTCTCCTCAGAAATCACCAATTTAAGCGAATATCATGCAGTTTCTCTTCGGAAATCCCCCCTCTTAGGTGAAAATGATAAATTTCTCTTTGGAAATCCCCATTTAAGCGAAAATCATGAATTTTCTCTTCGAGAACCACCATTTAAGCGAAAATCACTCGTTTTCTTTTCGGAAAACCCCCATTTAACTCGAATATCAACTGTTTTATCTCCGAGAATCCAACATTTAAGCAAATATCACGCGGTTTTCTCTTCGCAAATCCACCATTTAAGCGAAAATCGTGAATTTTTTTCTTTGCAAATCCCCCATTTAAGCGAAAATCACGTGTTTTCTCTTCGGAAATCTCCCTTTTCATCATAAAATCATGCGTTTCTTTTCGCAAATCCCCCATTTAAGCGAATATCACGATTTTCTTTTCGGAAATCCCCCTTTTCATCGAATATCACGCGTTTTGTCTCCGAGAATCCCACATTCAGGCAAATATCAATATCACGCGTTTTGTCT
>NW_024095976.1:0-96352 GCF_016699485.2 Gallus gallus
TGCGAAGAGAAAACGCGTGATATTTGCTTAAATTTTTGATTCTCGGAGATAAACAGTTGATATTCGATTTAAATGGGGGTTTTCCGAAAAGAAAACGAGTGATTTTCCGCTTAAATGGTGGTTTTCTCGAAGAGAAAATTCTGATTTTCGCTTAATGGGGGATTTCCAAAGAGAAAATTTATCATTTTCACCTAAGAGGGGGATTTCCGAAGAAGAAACTGCATGATATCGCTTAAATTGGTGATTTCTGAGGAGAAAAATTCATGATTTTTCCGCCTAATGTGGTATTTTCCGAAGAGAAAACGCGTGAGATTCCTTAAATGGGTGATTTCCGAAGAGAAAAGCATGATTTTCGCTTAATGGGGGATTTCAAAGAGAAAACGCGTGATATTTGCTTAAATAGGGGATTCTCAGAGATAAAACGGTTGATATTTCGATTAAATGGGGGTTTTTCCGAAAAGAAAACACGTGATTTTCGCTTAAATGGGGGATTTCCAAAGAGAAAATGCCTGTTTTTCGCCTAAATGGGGGGTATTCTCAAAGAATAAACGCGTGATTTTCACTTAAATGGGGTATTCTCGAAGAAAAAACAACGCGTGATTTGCTTAAATGGGGGATTTGCGAAGAAAAACTGCATGATTTTGGCATAAATGGGGGATTTGCGAAGAGAAAATGCGTGATATTCGCTTAAATGGCAGATTTCTGAAGAGAAAACGCGTGATTTTTCACTTAAATGGGATTCTCGAAAAGAAAACGCAGGATTATCGCTTAAATGGGGGATTTTCAAAGATAAAATGCATGATTTTCGCTTAAATGCGGGATTTGCATAGAGAAAACGCGTAATTGTTGCTTAAATGGGGATTGCTGATGAGAAACCGTGTGATTTTCGCTTAATGGGGGATTTCTGAGAGAAAATGCGTGATTTTCACTTAAATGGGGATTCTCGAAGAAAAAATGCGTGATATTTCGCTTAAATGGGTGATACCGAGAGAAAATCATTATTTTAGCCTAAATGGGGAGTTTTGAAAAAAAACGCATGATATTTGCTTAAATGTGGGATTTGCGAAGATAATAGCGTGATATTCGATTAAACGGAGGATTTCCGAAAAGAAAACACGTCATTTTTGCTTAAATGGGGGATATGCTAAAAGAAAACGCGTGATTTTTATGATGAAAAGGGAGATTTCCGAAAAGAAAACACGTGATTTTTGCTTAAATGGGGGATTTCCGAAGAGAAAACGCGTGATATTTGCCTGAATGTGGGATTCTCGGAGACAAAACGCGTGATATTCGATGAAAAGGGGGGATTTCCGAAAAGAAAATCGTGATATTCGCTTAAATGGGGATTTGCGAAAAGAAAACGCATGATTTTATGATGAAAAGGGAGATTTCCGAAGAGAAAACACGTGATTTTCGCTTAAATGGGGGATTTGCAAAGAAAAAAATTCACGATTTTCGCTTAAATGGTGGATTGCGAAGAGAAAACGCGTGATATTTGCTTAAATGTTGGATTCTCGGAGATAAAACAGTTGATATTCGATTAAATGGGGGTTTTCCGAAAAGAAAACGAGTGATTTTCGCTTAAATGGTGGTTCTCGAAGAGAAATTCATGATTTTCGCTTAAATGGGGGATTTCCAAAGAGAAAATTTATCATTTTCACCTAAGAGTGGGATTTTCCGAAGAGAAACTGCATGATATTCGCTTAAATTTTGATTTCTGAGGAGAAAATTCATGATTTTCGCCTAAATGTGGTATTTCCGAAGAGAAAACGCGTGAGATTCACTTAAATGGTGATTTCCGAAGAGAAAAAGCATGATTTTCGCTTAAATGGGGGATTTCCAAAGAGAAAACGCGTGATATTTGCTTAATATGGGATTCTCAGAGATAAAACGGTTGATATTCGATTAAATGGGGGGTTTTCCGAAAAGAAAACACGTGATTTTCGCTAAATGGGGGATTTCCAAAGAGAAAATGCCTGTTTTTCGCCTAAATGGGGTATTCTCAAAGAATAACGCGTGATTTTCACTTAAATGGGGTATTCTCGAAGAAAAAACGCGTGATATTTGCTTAAATGGGGGATTTGCGAAGAAAACTGCATGATTTTGGCATAAATGGGGGATTTGCGAAGAGAAAATGCGTGATATTCGCTTAAATGGCAGATTTCTGAAGAGAAAACGCGTGATTTTTCACTTAAATGGGGATTCTCGAAAGAAAACGCAGGATTTCGCTTAATGGGGGATTTTTCAAAGATAAAAAATGCATGATTTTTCGCTAAATGCGGTTTGCAAGAAAAATTCACGATTTTCGCTTAAATGGGGGATTTCCGAAGAGAAAACGCGTGATATTCGCTTAAATGTTGATTGGATTCTCTGAGATAAAAAGCATGATATTCGATTAAATGGGGATTTGTCCGAAAAGAAAACGAAAACGGAGTGATTTTTCCGCTTAAATGGGGGATTCGCGAAGATGAAAATTCCGATGATTTTCGCTTAAATGGGGGATTTGCAAAGGAAAATTTATCATTTTCGCCTAATAGGGGGATTTGCGAAGAGAAAAACGCGTGATATTTGCTTAAATGGTGATTTCTCGGAGATAAAATTCATGATTTTTCGATTAATGGGGGTTTTCCGAAGAGAAAACGCGTGAGAATTCGCTTAAATGGGGGTTTCCCGAAGAGAAAAAGCATGATTTTCGCTTAAATGGGGGATTTCCAAAGAGAATTTATCATTTTCACCTAAGAGGGGGATTTCCGAAGAGAAACTGCATGATATTCGCTTAAATTGGTGATTTCTGAGGAGAAAATTCATGATTTTCGCCTAAATGTGGTATTTCCGAGAGAAAACGCGTGAGATTCACTTAAATGGGTGATTTCCGAAGAGAAAAAAGCATGATTTCGCTTAAATGGGGGATTTCCAAGAGAAAACGCGTGATATTTGCTTAAATAGGGGATTCTCAGAGATAAAAGGTTGATATTCGATTAAATGGGGGTTTTCCGAAAAGAAAACACGTGATTTTCGCTTAAATGGGGGATTTCCAAAGAGAAAATGCCTGTTTTTCGCCTAAATGGGGTATTCTCAAAGAATAAACGCGTGATTTTCACTTAAATGGGGTATTCTCGAAGAAAAAACGCGTGATATTTGCTTAAATGGGGGATTTGCGAAGAAAAACTGCATGATTTTGGCATAAATGGGGGATTTGCGAAGAGAAAATGCGTGATATTCGCTTAAATGGCAGATTTCTGAAGAGAAAACGCGTGATTTTTCACTTAAATGGGGGATTCTCGAAAAGAAAACGCAGGATTATCGCTTAAATGGGGGATTTTCAAAGATAAAATGCATGATTTTCGCTTAAATGCGGGATTTGCATAGAGAAAACGCGTAATTGTTGCTTAATGGGGGATTGCTGATGAGAAACCGTGTGATTTTCGCTTAAATGGGGATTTCTGAAGAGAGAAATGCGTGATTTTCACTTAAATGGGGTATTCTCGAAGAAAAATGCGTGATATTCGCTTAAATGGGTGATTACCGAGGAGAAAATCATTATTTTAGCCTAAATGGGGATTTTGAAGAAAAAACGCATGATATTTGCTTAAATGTGGGATTTGCGAAGATAAATAGCGTGATATTCGATTAAACGGAGGATTTCCGAAAAGAAAACACGTCATTTTTGCTTAAATGGGGGATATGCTAAAAGAAAACGCGTGATTTTATGATGAAAAGGGAGATTTCCGAAAAGAAAACACGTGATTTTTGCTTAAATGGGGGATTTCCGAAGAGAAAACGCGTGATATTTGCCTGAATGTGGGATTCTCGGAGACAAAACGCGTGATATTCGATGAAAAGGGGGATTTCCGAAAAGAAAATCGTGATATTCGCTTAAATGGGGGATTTGCGAAGAAAAACGCATGATTTTATGATGAAAAGGGAGATTTCCGAAGAGAAAACACGTGATTTTCGCTTAATGGGGGATTTGCAAAGAAAAAATTCACGATTTCGCTTAAATGGTGGATTTGCGAAGAGAAAACGCGTGATATTTGCTTAAATGTTGGATTCTCGGAGATAAACAGTTGATATTCGATAAATGGGGGTTTTCCGAAAAGAAACGAGTGATTTTCGCTTAAATGGTGGTTCTCGAAGAGAAAATTCATGATTTTCGCTTAATGGGGATTTCAAGAGTTTCCAAATTGATTTCGAAGAGAAAAGCATGATTTCGCTTAAAGGGGATTAAAGAAAATTTATCATTTCACCTAGAGGGGGATTCCGAAGAGAACTGCATGATATTCGCTTAAATTGGTGATTTCTGAGGAGAAAATTCATGATTTTCGCCTAAATGTGGTATTTCCGAAGAGAAAAACGCGTGAGATTCACTTAAATGGGTGATTTCCGAAGAGAAAAAGCATGATTTTCGCTTAAATGGGGGATTTCCAAAGAGAAAACGCGTGATATTTGCTTAAATAGGGGATTCTCAGAGATAAAACGGTTGATATTCGATTAAATGGGGGTTTTCCGAAAAGAAAACACGTGATTTTCGCTTAAATGGGGGATTTCCAAAGAGAAAATGCCTGTTTTTCGCCTAAATGGGGTATTCTCAAAGAATAAACGCGTGATTTTCACTTAAATGGGGTATTCTCGAAGAAAAAAACGCGTGATATTTGCTTAAATGGGGGATTTGCGAAGAAAAACTGCATGATTTTGGCATAAATGGGGGATTTGCGAAGAGAAAATGCGTGATATTCGCTTAAATGGCAGATTTCTGAAGAGAAAACGCGTGATTTTTCACTTAAATGGGGGATTCTCGAAAAGAAAACGCAGGATTATCGCTTAAATGGGGGATTTTCAAAGATAAAATGCATGATTTTCGCTTAAATGCGGGATTTGCATAGAGAAAACGCGTAATTGTTGCTTAAATGGGGGATTGCTGATGAGAAACCGTGTGATTTTCGCTTAAATGGGGGATTTCTGAAGAGAAAATGCGTGATTTTCACTTAAATGGGGTATTCTCGAAGAAAAAATGCGTGATATTCGCTTAAATGGGTGATTACCGAGGAGAAAATCATTATTTTAGCCTAAATGGGGGATTTTTGAAGAAAAAACGCATGATATTTGCTTAAATGTGGGATTTGCGAAGATAAATAGCGTGATATTCGATTAAACGGAGGATTTCCGAAAAGAAAACACGTCATTTTTGCTTAAATGGGGGATATGCTAAAAGAAAACGCGTGATTTTATGATGAAAAGGGAGATTTCCGAAAAGAAAACACGTGATTTTTGCTTAAATGGGGGATTTCCGAAGAGAAAACGCGTGATATTTGCCTGAATGTGGGATTCTCGGAGACAAAACGCGTGATATTCGATGAAAAGGGGATTTCCGAAAAGAAAATCGTGATATTCGCTTAAATGGGGGATTTGCGAAAAGAAAACGCATGATTTTATGATGAAAAGGGAGATTTCCGAAGAGAAAACACGTGATTTTCGCTTAAATGGGGGATTTGCAAAGAAAAAATTCACGATTTTCGCTTAAATGGTGGATTTGCGAAGAGAAAACGCGTGATATTTGCTTAAATGTTGGATTCTCGGAGATAAAACAGTTGATATTCGATTAAATGGGGGTTTCCGAAAAGAAAACGAGTGATTTTCGCTTAAATGGTGGTTCTCGAAGAGAAAATTCATGATTTTCGCTTAAATGGGGATTTCCAAAGAGAAAATTTATCATTTTCACCTAAGAGGGGGATTTCCGAAGAGAAACTGCATGATATTCGCTTAATTGGTGATTTCTGAGGAGAAAATTCATGATTTTCGCCTAAATGTGGTATTTCCGAAGAGAAAACGCGTGAGATTCACTTAAATGGGTGATTTCCGAAGAGAAAAAGCATGATTTTCGCTTAAATGGGGGATTTCCAAAGAGAAAACGCGTGATATTTGCTTAAATAGGGGATTCTCAGAGATAAAACGGTTGATATTCGATTAAATGGGGGGTTTTCCGAAAAGAAAACACGTGATTTTCGCTTAAATGGGGGATTTCCAAAGAGAAAATGCCTGTTTTTCGCCTAAATGGGGTATTCTCAAAGAATAAACGCGTGATTTTCACTAAATGGGGTATTCTCGAAGAAAAAACGCGTGATATTTGCTTAAATGGGGGATTTGCGAAGAAAAACTGCATGATTTTGGCATAAATGGGGGATTTGCGAAGAGAAAATGCGTGATATTCGCTTAAATGGCAGATTTCTGAAGAGAAAACGCGTGATTTTTCACTTAAATGGGGGATTCTCGAAAAGAAAACGCAGGATTATCGCTTAAATGGGGGATTTTCAAGATAAAATGCATGATTTTCGCTTAAATGCGGGATTTGCATAGAGAAAACGCGTAATTGTTGCTTAAATGGGGGTTGCTGATGAGAAACCGTGTGATTTTCGCTTAAATGGGGGATTTCTGAAGAGAAAATGCGTGATTTTCACTTAAATGGGGTATTCTCGAAGAAAAAATGCGTGATATTCGCTTAAATGGGTGATTACCGAGGAGAAAATCATTATTTTAGCCTAAATGGGGGATTTTTGAAGAAAAAACGCATGATATTTGCTTAAATGTGGGATTTGCGAAGATAAATAGCGTGATATTCGATTAAACGGAGGATTTCCGAAAGAAAACACGTCATTTTTGCTTAAATGGGGATATGCTAAAAGAAAACGCGTGATTTTATGATGAAAAGGAGATTTCCGAAAAGAAAACACGTGATTTTTGCTTAAATGGGGGATTTCCGAAGAGAAAACGCGTGATATTTGCCTGAATGTGGGATTCTCGGAGACAAAACGCGTGATATTCGATGAAAAGGGGATTTCCGAAAAGAAAATCGTGATATTCGCTTAAATGGGGGATTTGCGAAAAGAAAACGCATGATTTTATGATGAAAAGGGAGATTTCCGAAGAGAAAACACGTGATTTTCGCTTAAATGGGGGATTTGCAAAGAAAAAATTCACGATTTTCGCTTAAATGGTGGATTTGCGAAGAGAAAACGCGTGATATTTGCTTAAATGTTGGATTCTCGGAGATAAAACAGTTGATATTCGATTAAATGGGGGTTTTCCGAAAAGAAAACGAGTGATTTCGCTTAAATGGTGGTTCTCGAAGAGAAAATTCATGATTTTCGCTAAATGGGGGATTTCCAAAGAGAAAATTTATCATTTTCACCTAAGAGGGGGATTTCCGAAGAGAAACTGCATGATATTCGCTTAAATTGGTGATTTCTGAGGAGAAAATTCATGATTTTCGCCTAAATGTGGTATTTCCGAAGAGAAAACGCGTGAGATTCACTTAAATGGGTGATTTCCGAAGAGAAAAAGCATGATTTTCGCTTAAATGGGGATTTCCAAAGAGAAAACGCGTGATTTTGCTTAAAAGGGGGATTCTCAGAGATAAACGGTTGATATTCGATTAAATGGGGGATTTCCGAAAAGAAAACGCGTGATTTTCGCTTAAATGGGGGATTTCCAAAGAGAAAATGCCGTGTTTTTCGCCTTAAATGGGGATTTCGAAGAGAAAAACGCGTGATTTTTCACTTAAATGGGGTATTCCGAAGAGAAAACGCGTGATATTTGCTTAAATGGGGGATTCTCGAGAGAAAAAAACTGTTGATTTTCGATAAATGATGGGGGATGCGGGTTTTTCGAAAGAAAACCGTGATTTTCGCTTAAATGGGGATTTCCAAGAGAAAATGCCTGATTTTTCGCTTAAATGGGGGATTCTCAAAGAAAACCGCTGATTTTCACTTAAATGGGGATTCTCGAAGAAAAAACGCGTGATATTTGCTTAAATGGGGGATTTGCGAAGAAAACTGCGTGATTTTTTTGGCATAAATGGGGGATTTGCGAAGAGAAAACGCGTGATATTCGCTTAAATGGGGGATTTGCGAAGAGAAAATGCGTGATTTTCACTTAAATGGGGATTCTCGAAAAGAAAACGCAGGTTATCGCTTAATGGGGGATTTTCAAAGAGAAAACGCGTGATTTTCGCTTAAATGGGGGATTTGCAAAGAAAAATTCGTGATTTCGCTTAAATGGTGGATTTCCGAAGAGAAAACGCGTGATATTTGCTTAAATGGGGATCTCGTAAAAAAAGAGATAAAACGTTGATATTCGCTTAAATGGGGATTTGCGAAAGAAACGCGTGATTTTCGATTAAAAGGGGATTTCGAAGAGAAAACACATGATTTTCGCTTAAATGGGGATTTCCAAAGAAAAAATTATGATTTTCGCTAAATGGGGGATTTGCGAAGAGAAAACGCATGATATTCGCTTAAATGGTGATTTCTCGGAGAAAAACATGATATTCGATTAAATGTGGGTTTTCCGAAAAGAAAACGAGTGATTTTCGCTTAAATGGTGGTTCTCGAAGAGAAAATTCATGATTTTCGCTTAAATGGGGGATTTCCAAAGAGAAAATTTATCATTTTCACCTAAGAGGGGATTTCCGAGAGAGAACTGCATGATATTCGCTTAAATTGGTGATTTCTGAGGAGAAAATTCATGATTTTCGCCTAAATGTGGTATTTCCGAAGAGAAAACGCGTGAGATTCACTTAAATGGGTGATTTCCGAAGAGAAAAAGCATGATTTTCGCTTAAATGGGGGATTTCCAAAGAGAAAACGCGTGATATTTGCTTAAATAGGGGATTCTCAGAGATAAAACGGTTGATATTCGATTAAATGGGGGTTTTCCGAAAAGAAAACACGTGATTTTCGCTTAAATGGGGGATTTCCAAAGAGAAAATGCCTGTTTTTCGCCTAAATGGGGTATTCTCAAAGAATAAACGCGTGATTTTCACTTAAATGGGGTATTCTCGAAGAAAAACGCGTGATATTTGCTTAAATGGGGGATTTGCGAGAAAAACTGCATGATTTTGGCATAAATGGGGGATTTGCGAAGAGAAAATGCGTGATATTCGCTTAAATGGCAGATTTCTGAGAGAAAACGCGTGATTTTTCACTTAAATGGGGGATTCTCGAAAAGAAAAACGCAGGATTATCGCTTAAATGGGGGATTTCAAAGATAAAATGCATGATTTTCGCTTAAATGCGGGATTTGCATAGAGAAAAACGCGTAATTGTTGCTTAAATGGGGGATTGCTGATGAGAAACCCGTGTGATTTTCGCTTAAATGGGGGATTTCTGAAGAGAAAATGCGTGATTTTCACTTAAATGGGTATTCTCGAAGAAAAAATGCGTGATATTTCGCTTAAATGGGGGATTATCGAGGCGAAAATTTCCGAGGAGAAATCATTGTTTTAGCCTAAATGGGGGATTTTGAAGAAAAAACGCATGATATTTGCTTAAATGTGGGATTTGCGAAGATAAATAGCGTGATATTCGATTAAACGGAGGATTTCCGAAAAGAAAACACGTCATTTTTGCTTAAATGGGGGATATGCTAAAAGAAAACGCGTGATTTTATGATGAAAAGGGAGATTTCCGAAGAAAAACACGTGATTTTTGCTTAAATGGGGGATTTCCGAAGAGAAAACGCGTGATATTTGCCTGAATGTGGGATTCTCGGAGACAAAACGCGTGATATTCGATGAAAGGGGGATTTCCGAAAAGAAAATCGTGATATTCGCTTAAATGGGGGATTTGCGAAAAGAAAACGCATGATTTTATGATGAAAAGGGAGATTTCCGAAGAGAAAACACGTGATTTTCGCTTAAATGGGGGATTTGCAAAGAAAAATTCACGATTTTCGCTTAAATGGTGGATTTGCGAAGAGAAAACGCGTGATATTTGCTTAAATGTTGGATTCTCGGAGATAAAACAGTTGATATTCGATTAATGGGGTTTTCCGAAAAGAAAACGAGTGATTTTCGCTTAAATGGTGGTTCTCGAAGAGAAAATCATGATTTTCGCTTAAATGGGGGATTTCCAAAGAGAAAATTTATCATTTTCACCTAAGAGGGGGATTTCCGAAGAGAAACTGCATGATATTCGCTTAAATTGGTGATTTCTGAGGAGAAAATTCATGATTTTCGCCTAAATGTGGTATTTCCGAAGAGAAAAACGCGTGAGATTCACTTAAATGGGTGATTTCCGAAGAGAAAAAGCATGATTTTCGCTTAAATGGGGGATTCCAAAGAGAAAACGCGTGATATTTGCTTAAATAGGGATTCTCAGAGATAAAACGGTTGATATTCGATTAAATGGGGGTTTTCCGAAAAAAAAACACGTGATTTTCGCTTAAATGGGGGATTTCCAAAGAGAAAATGCCTGTTTTTCGCCTAAATGGGGTATTCTCAAAGAATAAACGCGTGATTTTCACTTAAATGGGGTATTCTCGAAGAAAAAACGCGTGATATTTGCTTAAATGGGGGATTTGCGAAGAAAAACTGCATGATTTTGCATAAATGGGGGATTTGCGAAGAGAAAATGCGTGATATTCGCTTAAATGGCAGATTTCTGAAGAGAAAACGCGTGATTTTTCACTTAAATGGGGATTCTCGAAAAGAAAACGCAGGATTATCGCTTAAATGGGGGATTTTCAAAGATAAAATGCATGATTTTCGCTTAAATGCGGGATTTGCATAGAGAAAACGCGTAATTGTTGCTTAAATGGGGATTGCTGATGAGAAACCGTGTGATTTTCGCTTAAATGGGGGATTTCTGAAGAGAAAATGCGTGATTTTCACTTAAATGGGGTATTCTCGAAGAAAAAATGCGTGATATTCGCTTAAATGGGTGATTACCGAGGAGAAAATCATTATTTTAGCCTAAATGGGGGATTTTTGAAGAAAAAACGCATGATATTTGCTTAAATGTGGGATTTGCGAAGATAAATAGCGTGATATTCGATTAAACGGAGGATTTCCGAAAAGAAAACACGTCATTTTTGCTTAAATGGGGATATGCTAAAAGAAAACGCGTGATTTTATGATGAAAAGGGAGATTTCCGAAAAGAAAACACGTGATTTTTGCTTAAATGGGGGATTTCCGAAGAGAAAACGCGTGATATTTGCCTGAATGTGGGATTCTCGGAGACAAAACGCGTGATATTCGATGAAAAGGGGGATTTCCGAAAAGAAAATCGTGATATTCGCTTAAATGGGGATTTGCGAAAAGAAAACGCATGATTTTATGATGAAAAGGGAGATTTCCGAAGAGAAAACACGTGATTTTCGCTTAAATGGGGGATTTGCAAAGAAAAAATTCACGATTTTCGCTTAAATGGTGGATTTGCGAAGAGAAAACGCGTGATATTTGCTTAAATGTTGGATTCTCGGAGATAAAACAGTTGATATTCGATTAAATGGGGGTTTTCCGAAAAGAAAACGAGTGATTTTCGCTTAAATGGTGGTTCTCGAAGAGAAAATTCATGATTTTCGCTTAAATGGGGGATTTCCAAAGAGAAAATTTATCATTTTCACCTAAGAGGGGGATTTCCGAAGAGAAACTGCATGATATTCGCTTAAATTGGTGATTTCTGAGGAGAAAATTCATGATTTTCGCCTAAATGTGGTATTTCCGAAGAGAAAACGCGTGAGATTCACTTAAATGGGTGATTTCCGAAGAGAAAAAGCATGATTTTCGCTTAAATGGGGGATTTCCAAAGAGAAAACGCGTGATATTTGCTTAAATAGGGGATTCTCAGAGATAAAACGGTTGATATTCGATTAAATGGGGGTTTTCCGAAAAGAAAACACGTGTTTTCGCTTAAATGGGGGATTTCCAAAGAGAAAATGCCTGTTTTTCGCCTAAATGGGGTATTCTCAAAGAATAAACGCGTGATTTTCACTTAAATGGGGTATTCTCGAAGAAAAAACGCGTGATATTTGCTTAAATGGGGGATTTGCGAAGAAAAACTGCATGATTTTGGCATAAATGGGGGATTTGCGAAGAGAAAATGCGTGATATTCGCTTAAATGGCAGATTTCTGAAGAGAAAACGCGTGATTTTTCACTTAAATGGGGGATTCTCGAAAAGAAAACGCAGGATTATCGCTTAAATGGGGGATTTTCAAATAAAATGCATGATTTTCGCTTAAATGCGGGATTTGCATAGAGAAAACGCGTAATTGTTGCTTAAATGGGGGATTGCTGATGAGAAACCGTGTGATTTTCGCTTAAATGGGGGATTTCTGAAGAGAAAATGCGTGATTTTCACTTAAATGGGGTATTCTCGAAGAAAAAATGCGTGATATTCGCTTAAATGGGTGATTACCGAGGAGAAAATCATTATTTTAGCCTAAATGGGGGATTTTTGAAGAAAAAACGCATGATATTTGCTTAAATGTGGGATTTGCGAAGATAAATAGCGTGATATTCGATTAAACGGAGGATTTCCGAAAAGAAAACACGTCATTTTTGCTTAAATGGGGGATATGCTAAAAGAAAACGCGTGATTTTATGATGAAAAGGGAGATTTCCGAAAAGAAAACACGTGATTTTTGCTTAAATGGGGGATTTCCGAAGAGAAAACGCGTGATATTTGCCTGAATGTGGGATTCTCGGAGACAAAACGCGTGATATTCGATGAAAAGGGGGATTTCCGAAAAGAAAATCGTGATATTCGCTTAAATGGGGGATTTGCGAAAAGAAAACGCATGATTTTATGATGAAAAGGGAGATTTCCGAAGAGAAAACACGTGATTTTCGCTTAAATGGGGGATTTGCAAAGAAAAAATTCACGATTTTCGCTTAAATGGTGGATTTGCGAAGAGAAAACGCGTGATATTTGCTTAAATGTTGGATTCTCGGAGATAAAACAGTTGATATTCGATTAAATGGGGGTTTTCCGAAAAGAAAACGAGTGATTTTCGCTTAAATGGTGGTTCTCGAAGAGAAAATCATGATTTTCGCTTAAATGGGGGATTTCCAAAGAGAAAATTTATCATTTTCACCTAAGAGGGGGATTTCCGAAGAGAAACTGCATGATATTCGCTTAAATTGGTGATTTCTGAGGAGAAAATTCATGATTTTCGCCTAAATGTGGTATTTCCGAAGAGAAAACGCGTGAGATTCACTTAAATGGGTGATTTCCGAAGAGAAAAAGCATGATTTTCGCTTAAATGGGGATTTCCAAAGAGAAAACGCGTGATATTTGCTTAAATAGGGGATTCTCAGAGATAAAACGGTTGATATTCGATTAAATGGGGGGTTTTCCGAAAAGAAAACACGTGATTTTCGCTTAAATGGGGATTTCCAAAGAGAAAATGCTGTTTTTCGCCTAAATGGGGTATTCTCAAAGAATAAACGCGTGATTTTCACTTAAATGGGGTATTCTCGAAGAAAAAACGCGTGATATTTGCTTAAATGGGGGATTTGCGAAGAAAAACTGCATGATTTTGGCATAAATGGGGGATTTGCGAAGAGAAAATGCGTGATATTCGCTTAAATGGCAGATTTCTGAAGAGAAAACGCGTGATTTTTCACTTAAATGGGGGATTCTCGAAAAGAAAACGCAGGATTATCGCTTAAATGGGGGATTTTCAAAGATAAAATGCATGATTTTCGCTTAAATGCGGGATTTGCATAGAGAAAACGCGTAATTGTTGCTTAAATGGGGGATTGCTGATGAGAAACCGTGTGATTTTCGCTTAAATGGGGATTTCTGAAGAGAAAATGCGTGATTTTCACTTAAATGGGGTATTCTCGAAGAAAAAATGCGTGATATTCGCTTAAATGGGTGATTACCGAGGAAAAATCATTATTTTAGCCTAAATGGGGGATTTTTGAAGAAAAAACGCATGATATTTGCTTAAATGTGGGATTTGCGAAGATAAATAGCGTGATATTCGATTAAACGGAGGATTTCCGAAAAGAAAACACGTCATTTTTGCTTAAATGGGGGATATGCTAAAGAAAACGCGTGATTTTATGATGAAAAGGGAGATTTCCGAAAAGAAAACACGTGATTTTTGCTTAAATGGGGGATTTCCGAAGAGAAAACGCGTGATATTTGCCTGAATGTGGGATTCTCGGAGACAAAACGCGTGATATTCGATGAAAAGGGGGATTTCCGAAAAGAAAATCGTGATATTCGCTTAAATGGGGGATTTGCGAAAAGAAAACGCATGATTTTATGATGAAAAGGGAGATTTCCGAAGAGAAAACACGTGATTTTCGCTTAAATGGGGGATTTGCAAAGAAAAAATTCACGATTTTCGCTTAAATGGTGGATTTGCGAAGAGAAAACGCGTGATATTTGCTTAAATGTTGGATTCTCGGAGATAAAACAGTTGATATTCGATTAAATGGGGGTTTTCCGAAAAGAAAACGAGTGATTTTCGCTTAAATGGTGGTTCTCGAAGAGAAAATTCATGATTTTCGCTTAAATGGGGGATTTCCAAAGAGAAAATTTATCATTTTCACCTAAGAGGGGGATTTCCGAAGAGAAACTGCATGATATTCGCTTAAATTGGTGATTTCTGAGGAGAAAATTCATGATTTTCGCCTAAATGTGGTATTCCGAAGAGAAAACGCGTGAGATTCACTTAAATGGGTGATTTCCGAAGAGAAAAAGCATGATTTTCGCTTAAATGGGGGATTTCCAAAGAGAAAACGCGTGATATTTGCTTAAATAGGGGATTCTCAGAGATAAAACGGTTGATATTCGATTAAATGGGGGTTTTCCGAAAAGAAAACACGTGATTTTCGCTTAAATGGGGGATTTCCAAAGAGAAAATGCCTGTTTTTCGCCTAAATGGGGTATTCTCAAAGAATAAACGCGTGATTTTCACTTAAATGGGGTATTCTCGAAGAAAAAACGCGTGATATTTGCTTAAATGGGGGATTTGCGAAGAAAAACTGCATGATTTTGGCATAAATGGGGGATTTGCGAAGAGAAAATGCGTGATATTCGCTTAAATGGCAGATTTCTGAAGAGAAAACGCGTGATTTTTCACTTAAATGGGGGATTCTCGAAAAGAAAACGCAGGATTATCGCTTAAATGGGGGATTTTCAAAGATAAAATGCATGATTTTCGCTTAAATGCGGGATTTGCATAGAGAAAACGCGTAATTGTTGCTTAAATG
The DNA here is from genome assembly GCF_016699485.2 of Gallus gallus. Lineage (NCBI taxonomy): Eukaryota > Metazoa > Chordata > Aves > Galliformes > Phasianidae > Gallus > Gallus gallus. The sequence goes on from NW_024095976.1 coordinate 15,008, forward strand.
GGGGATTGCTGATGAGAAACCGTGTGATTTTCGCTTAAATGGGGGATTTCTGAAGAGAAAATGCGTGATTTTCACTTAAATGGGGTATTCTCGAAGAAAAAATGCGTGATATTCGCTTAAATGGGTGATTACCGAGGAGAAAATCATTATTTTAGCCTAAATGGGGGATTTTTGAAGAAAAAACGCATGATATTTGCTTAAATGTGGGATTTGCGAAGATAAATAGCGTGATATTCGATTAAACGGAGGATTTCCGAAAAGAAAACACGTCATTTTTGCTTAAATGGGGGATATGCTAAAAGAAAACGCGTGATTTTATGATGAAAAGGGAGATTTCCGAAAAGAAAACACGTGATTTTTGCTTAAATGGGGGATTTCCGAAGAGAAAACGCGTGATATTTGCCTGAATGTGGGATTCTCGGAGACAAAACGCGTGATATTCGATGAAAAGGGGGATTTCCGAAAAGAAAATCGTGATATTCGCTTAAATGGGGGATTTGCGAAAAGAAAACGCATGATTTTATGATGAAAAGGGAGATTTCCGAAGAGAAAACACGTGATTTTCGCTTAAATGGGGGATTTGCAAAGAAAAAATTCACGATTTTCGCTTAAATGGTGGATTTGCGAAGAGAAAACGCGTGATATTTGCTTAAATGTTGGATTCTCGGAGATAAAACAGTTGATATTCGATTAAATGGGGGTTTTCCGAAAAGAAAACGAGTGATTTTCGCTTAAATGGTGGTTCTCGAAGAGAAAATTCATGATTTTCGCTTAAATGGGGGATTTCCAAAGAGAAAATTTATCATTTTCACCTAAGAGGGGGATTTCCGAAGAGAAACTGCATGATATTCGCTTAAATTGGTGATTTCTGAGGAGAAAATTCATGATTTTCGCCTAAATGTGGTATTTCCGAAGAGAAAACGCGTGAGATTCACTTAAATGGGTGATTTCCGAAGAGAAAAAGCATGATTTTCGCTTAAATGGGGGATTTCCAAAGAGAAAACGCGTGATATTTGCTTAAATAGGGGATTCTCAGAGATAAAACGGTTGATATTCGATTAAATGGGGGGTTTTCCGAAAAGAAAACACGTGATTTTCGCTTAAATGGGGGATTTCCAAAGAGAAAATGCCTGTTTTTCGCCTAAATGGGGTATTCTCAAAGAATAAACGCGTGATTTTCACTTAAATGGGGTATTCTCGAAGAAAAAACGCGTGATATTTGCTTAAATGGGGGATTTGCGAAGAAAACTGCATGATTTTGGCATAAATGGGGGATTTGCGAAGAGAAAATGCGTGATATTCGCTTAAATGGCAGATTTCTGAAGAGAAAACGCGTGATTTTTCACTTAAATGGGGGATTCTCGAAAAGAAAACGCAGGATTATCGCTTAAATGGGGGATTTTCAAAGATAAAATGCATGATTTTCGCTTAAATGCGGGATTTGCATAGAGAAAACGCGTAATTGTTGCTTAAATGGGGGATTGCTGATGAGAAACCGTGTGATTTTCGCTTAAATGGGGGATTTCTGAAGAGAAAATGCGTGATTTTCACTTAAATGGGGTATTCTCGAAGAAAAAATGCGTGATATTCGCTTAAATGGGTGATTACCGAGGAGAAAATCATTATTTTAGCCTAAATGGGGGATTTTTGAAGAAAAAACGCATGATATTTGCTTAAATGTGGGATTTGCGAAGATAAATAGCGTGATATTCGATTAAACGGAGGATTTCCGAAAAGAAAACACGTCATTTTTGCTTAAATGGGGGATATGCTAAAAGAAAACGCGTGATTTTATGATGAAAAGGGAGATTTCCGAAAAGAAAACACGTGATTTTTGCTTAAATGGGGGATTTCCGAAGAGAAAACGCGTGATATTTGCCTGAATGTGGGATTCTCGGAGACAAAACGCGTGATATTCGATGAAAAGGGGATTTCCGAAAAGAAAATCGTGATATTCGCTTAAATGGGGATTTGCGAAAAGAAAACGCATGATTTTATGATGAAAAGGGAGATTTCCGAAGAGAAAACACGTGATTTTCGCTTAAATGGGGGATTTGCAAAGAAAAAATTCACGATTTTCGCTTAAATGGTGGATTTGCGAAGAGAAAACGCGTGATATTTGCTTAAATGTTGGATTCTCGGAGATAAAACAGTTGATATTCGATTAAATGGGGGTTTTCCGAAAAGAAAACGAGTGATTTTCGCTTAAATGGTGGTTCTCGAAGAGAAAATTCATGATTTTCGCTTAAATGGGGGATTTCCAAAGAGAAAATTATCATTTTCACCTAAGAGGGGGATTTCCGAAGAGAAACTGCATGATATTCGCTTAAATTGGTGATTTCTGAGGAGAAAATTCATGATTTTCGCCTAAATGTGGTATTTCCGAAGAGAAAACGCGTGAGATTCACTTAAATGGGTGATTTCCGAAGAGAAAAAGCATGATTTTCGCTTAAATGGGGGATTTCCAAAGAGAAAACGCGTGATATTTGCTTAAATAGGGGATTCTCAGAGATAAAACGGTTGATATTCGATTAAATGGGGGGTTTTCCGAAAAGAAAACACGTGATTTTCGCTTAAATGGGGGATTTCCAAAGAGAAAATGCCTGTTTTTCGCCTAAATGGGGTATTCTCAAAGAATAAACGCGTGATTTTCACTTAAATGGGGTATTCTCGAAGAAAAAACGCGTGATATTTGCTTAAATGGGGGATTTGCGAAGAAAAACTGCATGATTTTGGCATAAATGGGGGATTTGCGAAGAGAAAATGCGTGATATTCGCTTAAATGGCAGATTTCTGAAGAGAAAACGCGTGATTTTTCACTTAAATGGGGGATTCTCGAAAAGAAAACGCAGGATTATCGCTTAAATGGGGGATTTTCAAAGATAAAATGCATGATTTTCGCTTAAATGCGGGATTTGCATAGAGAAAACGCGTAATTGTTGCTTAAATGGGGGATTGCTGATGAGAAACCGTGTGATTTTCGCTTAAATGGGGGATTTCTGAAGAGAAAATGCGTGATTTTCACTTAAATGGGGTATTCTCGAAGAAAAAATGCGTGATATTCGCTTAAATGGGTGATTACCGAGGAGAAAATCATTATTTTAGCCTAAATGGGGGATTTTTGAAGAAAAAACGCATGATATTTGCTTAAATGTGGGATTTGCGAAGATAAATAGCGTGATATTCGATTAAACGGAGGATTTCCGAAAAGAAAACACGTCATTTTTGCTTAAATGGGGGATATGCTAAAAGAAAACGCGTGATTTTATGATGAAAAGGGAGATTTCCGAAAAGAAAACACGTGATTTTTGCTTAAATGGGGGATTTCCGAAGAGAAAAACGCGTGATATTTGCCTGAATGTGGGATTCTCGGAGACAAAACGCGTGATATTCGATGAAAAGGGGGATTTCCGAAAAGAAAATCGTGATATTCGCTTAAATGGGGGATTTGCGAAAAGAAAACGCATGATTTTATGATGAAAAGGGAGATTTCCGAAGAGAAAACACGTGATTTTCGCTTAAATGGGGGATTTGCAAAGAAAAAATTCACGATTTTCGCTTAAATGGTGGATTTGCGAAGAGAAAACGCGTGATATTTGCTTAAATGTTGGATTCTCGGAGATAAAACAGTTGATATTCGATTAAATGGGGGTTTTCCGAAAAGAAAACGAGTGATTTTCGCTTAAATGGTGGTTCTCGAAGAGAAAATTCATGATTTTCGCTTAAATGGGGGATTTCCAAAGAGAAAATTTATCATTTTCACCTAAGAGGGGGATTTCCGAAGAGAAACTGCATGATATTCGCTTAAATTGGTGATTTCTGAGGAGAAAATTCATGATTTTCGCCTAAATGTGGTATTTCCGAAGAGAAAACGCGTGAGATTCACTTAAATGGGTGATTTCCGAAGAGAAAAAGCATGATTTTCGCTTAAATGGGGGATTTCCAAAGAGAAAACGCGTGATATTTGCTTAAATAGGGGATTCTCAGAGATAAAACGGTTGATATTCGATTAAATGGGGGGTTTCCCGAAAAGAAAACACGTGATTTTCGCTTAAATGGGGGATTTCCAAAGAGAAAATGCCTGTTTTTCGCCTAAATGGGGTATTCTCAAAGAATAAACGCGTGATTTTCACTTAAATGGGGTATTCTCGAAGAAAAAACGCGTGATATTTGCTTAAATGGGGGATTTGCGAAGAAAAACTGCATGATTTTGGCATAAATGGGGGATTTGCGAAGAGAAAATGCGTGATATTCGCTTAAATGGCAGATTTCTGAAGAGAAAACGCGTGATTTTTCACTTAAATGGGGGATTCTCGAAAAGAAAACGCAGGATTATCGCTTAAATGGGGGATTTTCAAAGATAAAATGCATGATTTTCGCTTAAATGCGGGATTTGCATAGAGAAAACGCGTAATTGTTGCTTAAATGGGGGATTGCTGATGAGAAACCGTGTGATTTTCGCTTAAATGGGGGATTTCTGAAGAGAAAATGCGTGATTTTCACTTAAATGGGGTATTCTCGAAGAAAAAATGCGTGATATTCGCTTAAATGGGTGATTACCGAGGAGAAAATCATTATTTTAGCCTAAATGGGGGATTTTTGAAGAAAAAACGCATGATATTTGCTTAAATGTGGGATTTGCGAAGATAAATAGCGTGATATTCGATTAAACGGAGGATTTCCGAAAAGAAAACACGTCATTTTTGCTTAAATGGGGGATATGCTAAAAGAAAACGCGTGATTTTATGATGAAAAGGGAGATTTCCGAAAAGAAAACACGTGATTTTTGCTTAAATGGGGGATTTCCGAAGAGAAAACGCGTGATATTTGCCTGAATGTGGGATTCTCGGAGACAAAACGCGTGATATTCGATGAAAAGGGGGATTTCCGAAAAGAAAATCGTGATATTCGCTTAAATGGGGGATTTGCGAAAAGAAAACGCATGATTTTATGATGAAAAGGGAGATTTCCGAAGAGAAAACACGTGATTTTCGCTTAAATGGGGGATTTGCAAAGAAAAAATTCACGATTTTCGCTTAAATGGTGGATTTGCGAAGAGAAAACGCGTGATATTTGCTTAAATGTTGGATTCTCGGAGATAAAACAGTTGATATTCGATTAAATGGGGGTTTTCCGAAAAGAAAACGAGTGATTTTCGCTTAAATGGTGGTTCTCGAAGAGAAAATTCATGATTTTCGCTTAAATGGGGGATTTCCAAAGAGAAAATTTATCATTTTCACCTAAGAGGGGGATTTCCGAAGAGAAACTGCATGATATTCGCTTAAATTGGTGATTTCTGAGGAGAAAATTCATGATTTTCGCCTAAATGTGGTATTTCCGAAGAGAAAACGCGTGAGATTCACTTAAATGGGTGATTTCCGAAGAGAAAAAGCATGATTTTCGCTTAAATGGGGGATTTCCAAAGAGAAAACGCGTGATATTTGCTTAAATAGGGGATTCTCAGAGATAAAACGGTTGATATTCGATTAAATGGGGGTTTTCCGAAAAGAAAACACGTGATTTTCGCTTAAATGGGGGATTTCCAAAGAGAAAATGCCTGTTTTTCGCCTAAATGGGGTATTCTCAAAGAATAAACGCGTGATTTTCACTTAAATGGGGTATTCTCGAAGAAAAAACGCGTGATATTTGCTTAAATGGGGATTTGCGAAGAAAAACTGCATGATTTTGGCATAAATGGGGGATTTGCGAAGAGAAAATGCGTGATATTCGCTTAAATGGCAGATTTCTGAAGAGAAAACGCGTGATTTTTCACTTAAATGGGGGATTCTCGAAAAGAAAACGCAGGATTATCGCTTAAATGGGGGATTTTCAAAGATAAAATGCATGATTTTCGCTTAAATGCGGGATTTGCATAGAGAAAACGCGTAATTGTTGCTTAAATGGGGGATTGCTGATGAGAAACCGTGTGATTTTCGCTTAAATGGGGGATTTCTGAAGAGAAAATGCGTGATTTTCACTTAAATGGGGTATTCTCGAAGAAAAAATGCGTGATATTCGCTTAAATGGGTGATTACCGAGGAGAAAATCATTATTTTAGCCTAAATGGGGGATTTTTGAAGAAAAAACGCATGATATTTGCTTAAATGTGGGATTTGCGAAGATAAATAGCGTGATATTCGATTAAACGGAGGATTTCCGAAAAGAAAACACGTCATTTTTGCTTAAATGGGGGATATGCTAAAAGAAAACGCGTGATTTTATGATGAAAAGGGAGATTTCCGAAAAGAAAACACGTGATTTTTGCTTAAATGGGGGATTTCCGAAGAGAAAACGCGTGATATTTGCCTGAATGTGGGATTCTCGGAGACAAAACGCGTGATATTCGATGAAAAGGGGGATTTCCGAAAAGAAAATCGTGATATTCGCTTAAATGGGGGATTTGCGAAAAGAAAACGCATGATTTTATGATGAAAAGGGAGATTTCCGAAGAGAAAACACGTGATTTTCGCTTAAATGGGGGATTTGCAAAGAAAAAATTCACGATTTTCGCTTAAATGGTGGATTTGCGAAGAGAAAACGCGTGATATTTGCTTAAATGTTGGATTCTCGGAGATAAAACAGTTGATATTCGATTAAATGGGGGTTTTCCGAAAAGAAAACGAGTGATTTTCGCTTAAATGGTGGTTCTCGAAGAGAAAATTCATGATTTTCGCTTAAATGGGGGATTTCCAAAGAGAAAATTTATCATTTTCACCTAAGAGGGGGATTTCCGAAGAGAAACTGCATGATATTCGCTTAAATTGGTGATTTCTGAGGAGAAAATTCATGATTTTCGCCTAAATGTGGTATTTCCGAAGAGAAAACGCGTGAGATTCACTTAAATGGGTGATTTCCGAAGAGAAAAAGCATGATTTTCGCTTAAATGGGGGATTTCCAAAGAGAAAACGCGTGATATTTGCTTAAATAGGGGATTCTCAGAGATAAAACGGTTGATATTCGATTAAATGGGGGGTTTTCCGAAAAGAAAACACGTGATTTTTCGCTTAAATGGGGGATTTCCAAAGAGAAAATGCCTGTTTTTCGCCTAAATGGGGTATTCTCAAAGAATAAACGCGTGATTTTCACTTAAATGGGGTATTCTCGAAGAAAAAACGCGTGATATTTGCTTAAATGGGGGATTTGCGAAGAAAAACTGCATGATTTTGGCATAAATGGGGGATTTGCGAAGAGAAAATGCGTGATATTCGCTTAAATGGCAGATTTCTGAAGAGAAAAACGCGTGATTTTTCACTTAAATGGGGGATTCTCGAAAAGAAAACGCAGGATTATCGCTTAAATGGGGGATTTTCAAAGATAAAATGCATGATTTTCGCTTAAATGCGGGATTTGCATAGAGAAAACGCGTAATTGTTGCTTAAATGGGGGATTGCTGATGAGAAACCGTGTGATTTTCGCTTAAATGGGGGATTTCTGAAGAGAAAATGCGTGATTTTCACTTAAATGGGGTATTCTCGAAGAAAAAATGCGTGATATTCGCTTAAATGGGTGATTACCGAGGAGAAAATCATTATTTTAGCCTAAATGGGGGTTTTTGAAGAAAAACGCATGATATTTGCTTAAATGTGGGATTTGCGAAGATAAATAGCGTGATATTCGATTAAACGGAGGATTTCCGAAAAGAAAACACGTCATTTTTGCTTAAATGGGGGATATGCTAAAAGAAAACGCGTGATTTTATGATGAAAAGGGAGATTTCCGAAAAGAAAACACGTGATTTTTGCTTAAATGGGGGATTTCCGAAGAGAAAAACGCGTGATATTTGCCTGAATGTGGGATTCTCGGAGACAAAACGCGTGATATTCGATGAAAAGGGGGATTTCCGAAAAGAAAATCGTGATATTCGCTTAAATGGGGGATTTGCGAAAAGAAAACGCATGATTTTATGATGAAAAGGGAGATTTCCGAAGAGAAAAACACGTGATTTTCGCTTAAATGGGGGATTTGCAAAGAAAAAATTCACGATTTTCGCTTAAATGGTGGATTTGCGAAGAGAAAACGCGTGATATTTGCTTAAATGTTGATTCTCGGAGATAAAACAGTTGATATTCGATTAAATGGGGGTTTTCCGAAAAGAAAACGAGTGATTTTCGCTTAAATGGTGGTTCTCGAAGAGAAAATTCATGATTTTCGCTTAAATGGGGGATTTCCAAAGAGAAAATTTATCATTTTCACCTAAGAGGGGGATTTCCGAAGAGAAACTGCATGATATTCGCTTAAATTGGTGATTTCTGAGGAGAAAATTCATGATTTTCGCCTAAATGTGGTATTTCCGAAGAGAAAACGCGTGAGATTCACTTAAATGGGTGATTTCGAAGAGAAAAAGCATGATTTTCGCTTAAATGGGGGATTTCCAAAGAGAAATTTATCATTTTCACTAAGAGGGGGATTTCCGAAGAGAAAACACATGATTTTCGCTTAAATGGGGGATTTCCAAGAGAAAATGCCTGTTTTCGCCTAAATGGGTATTCCGAAGAGAAACGCGTGATTTTCACTTAAATGGGGATTTCCGAAGAGAAAAACGCGTGATTTTGCTTAAATGGGGATTTCCGAAGAGAAAACGCGTGATATTTGCTTAAATGGGGATTCTCAGAGAGAAAACGGTGATATTCGCTTAAATGGGGGATTTCCGAAAAGAAAACGTGATTTTTCGCTTAAATGGGGGATTTCCAAGAGAAAATGCGTGTTTTTTCGCTTAAATGGGGATTTCAAAGAAAAACGCGTGATTTCACTTAAATGGGGGATTCTCGAAGAAAAAACGCGTGATATTTTGCTTAAATGGGGATTTGCGAAGAAAAATGCATGATTTTGCTTAAATGGGGATTGCGAAGAGAAAAATGCGTGATATTCGCTTAAATGGGAGATTTTCGAAGGAAAACGCGTGATTTTTGCTTAAATGGGGATTCTCGAAAAGAAAACGCGTGATTATCGCTTAAATGGGGGATTTTCCGAAAGAAAAACACATGATTTTTGCTTAAATGGGGGATTTGCAAAGAAAAAATCCGATTTTTTTGCTTAAATGGGGGATTTCCGAGAGAAAACGCGTGATATTTGCTTAAATGTGGGATTCCGGAGACAAACGCGTGATATTCGATTAAATGGGGGATTTCCGAAAAGAAAACGAGTGATTTCGCTTAAATGGGGGTTTCCGAAAGAGAAAACATGATTTTCGCTTAAATGGGGATTTGCAAGAAAAAATTCACTTTTCGCTTAAAGGGTGATTTGCGAAGAGAAAAGCGTGATATTCGCTTAAATGGGATTTCGGAGAGAAAACAGTGATTTTCGATTAAATGGGGTTTTCCGAAAAGAAAACGAGTGATTTTCGCTTAAATGGTGGTTTCGAAGAGAAAAATCATGATTTTCGCTTAAATGGGGGATTTCCAAAGAGAAAATTTATCATTTTCACCTAAGAGGGGGATTTCCGAAGAGAAACTGCATGATATTCGCTTAAATTGGTGATTTCTGAGGAGAAAATTCATGATTTTCGCCTAAATGTGGTATTTCCGAAGAGAAAACGCGTGAGATTCACTTAAATGGGTGATTTCCGAAGAGAAAAAGCATGATTTTCGCTTAAATGGGGGATTTCCAAAGAGAAAACGCGTGATATTTGCTTAAATAGGGGATTCTCAGAGATAAAACGGTTGATATTCGATTAAATGGGGGGTTTTCCGAAAAGAAAACACGTGATTTTCGCTTAAATGGGGGATTTCCAAAGAGAAAATGCCTGTTTTTCGCCTAAATGGGGTATTCTCAAAGAATAAACGCGTGATTTTCACTTAAATGGGGTATTCTCGAAGAAAAAAACGCGTGATATTTGCTTAAATGGGGGATTTGCGAAGAAAAACTGCATGATTTTGGCATAAATGGGGGATTTGCGAAGAGAAAATGCGTGATATTCGCTTAAATGGCAGATTTCTGAAGAGAAAACGCGTGATTTTTCACTTAAATGGGGGATTCTCGAAAAGAAAACGCAGGATTATCGCTTAAATGGGGGATTTTCAAAGATAAAATGCATGATTTTCGCTTAAATGCGGGATTTGCATAGAGAAAACGCGTAATTGTTGCTTAAATGGGGGATTGCTGATGAGAAACCGTGTGATTTTCGCTTAAATGGGGGATTTCTGAAGAGAAAATGCGTGATTTTCACTTAAATGGGGTATTCTCGAAGAAAAAATGCGTGATATTCGCTTAAATGGGTGATTACCGAGGAGAAAATCATTATTTTAGCCTAAATGGGGGATTTTTGAAGAAAAAACGCATGATATTTGCTTAAATGTGGGATTTGCGAAGATAAATAGCGTGATATTCGATTAAACGGAGGATTTCCGAAAAGAAAACACGTCATTTTTGCTTAAATGGGGGATATGCTAAAAAAACGCGTGATTTTATGATGAAAAGGGAGATTTCCGAAAAGAAAACACGTGATTTTTGCTTAAATGGGGGATTTCCGAAGAGAAAACGCGTGATATTTGCCTGAATGTGGGATTCTCGGAGACAAAACGCGTGATATTCGATGAAAAGGGGGATTTCCGAAAAGAAAATCGTGATATTCGCTTAAATGGGGGATTTGCGAAAAGAAAACGCATGATTTTATGATGAAAAGGGAGATTTCCGAAGAGAAAACACGTGATTTTCGCTTAAATGGGGGATTTGCAAAGAAAAAATTCACGATTTTCGCTTAAATGGTGGATTTGCGAAGAGAAAACGCGTGATATTTGCTTAAATGTTGGATTCTCGGAGATAAAACAGTTGATATTCGATTAAATGGGGGTTTTCCGAAAAGAAAACGAGTGATTTTCGCTTAAATGGTGGTTCTCGAAGAGAAAATTCATGATTTTCGCTTAAATGGGGGATTTCCAAAGAGAAAATTTATCATTTTCACCTAAGAGGGGGATTTCCGAAGAGAAACTGCATGATATTCGCTTAAATTGGTGATTTCTGAGGAGAAAATTCATGATTTTCGCCTAAATGTGGTATTTCCGAAGAGAAAACGCGTGAGATTCACTTAAATGGGTGATTTCCGAAGAGAAAAAGCATGATTTTCGCTTAAATGGGGGATTTCCAAAGAGAAAACGCGTGATATTTGCTTAAATAGGGGATTCTCAGAGATAAAACGGTTGATATTCGATTAAATGGGGGGTTTTCCGAAAAGAAAACACGTGATTTTCGCTTAAATGGGGGATTTCAAAGAGAAAATGCCTGTTTTTCGCCTAAATGGGGTATTCTCAAAGAATAAACGCGTGATTTTCACTTAAATGGGGTATTCTCGAAGAAAAAACGCGTGATATTTGCTTAAATGGGGGATTTGCGAAAAAAAACTGCATGATTTTGGCATAAATGGGGATTTGCGAAGAGAAAATGCGTGATATTCGCTTAAATGGCAGATTTCTGAAGAGAAAACGCGTGATTTTTCACTTAAATGGGGGATTCTCGAAAAGAAAACGCAGGATTATCGCTTAAATGGGGGATTTTCAAAGATAAAATGCATGATTTTCGCTTAAATGCGGGATTTGCATAGAGAAAACGCGTAATTGTTGCTTAAATGGGGGATTGCTGATGAGAAACCGTGTGATTTTCGCTTAAATGGGGGATTTCTGAAGAGAAAATGCGTGATTTTCACTTAAATGGGGTATTCTCGAAGAAAAAATGCGTGATATTCGCTTAAATGGGTGATTACCGAGGAGAAAATCATTATTTTAGCCTAAATGGGGGATTTTTGAAGAAAAAACGCATGATATTTGCTTAAATGTGGGATTTGCGAAGATAAATAGCGTGATATTCGATTAAACGGAGGATTTCCGAAAAGAAAACACGTCATTTTTGCTTAAATGGGGGATATGCTAAAAGAAAACGCGTGATTTTATGATGAAAAGGGAGATTTCCGAAAAGAAAACACGTGATTTTTGCTTAAATGGGGGATTTCCGAAGAGAAAACGCGTGATATTTGCCTGAATGTGGGATTCTCGGAGACAAAACGCGTGATATTCGATGAAAAGGGGGATTTCCGAAAAGAAAATCGTGATATTCGCTTAAATGGGGGATTTGCGAAAAGAAAACGCATGATTTTATGATGAAAAGGGAGATTTCCGAAGAGAAAACACGTGATTTTCGCTTAAATGGGGGATTTGCAAAGAAAAAATCACGATTTTCGCTTAAATGGTGGATTTGCGAAGAGAAAACGCGTGATATTTGCTTAAATGTTGGATTCTCGGAGATAAAACAGTTGATATTCGATTAAATGGGGGTTTTCCGAAAAGAAAACGAGTGATTTTCGCTTAAATGGTGGTTCTCGAAGAGAAAATTCATGATTTTCGCTTAAATGGGGGATTTCCAAAGAGAAAATTTATCATTTTCACCTAAGAGGGGGATTTCCGAAGAGAAACTGCATGATATTCGCTTAAATTGGTGATTTCTGAGGAGAAAATTCATGATTTTCGCCTAAATGTGGTATTTCCGAAGAGAAAACGCGTGAGATTCACTTAAATGGGTGATTTCCGAAGAGAAAAAGCATGATTTTCGCTTAAATGGGGGATTTCCAAAGAGAAAACGTATGATTTTCACTTAAGAGGGGATTTTCCGAAGAGAAACTGTTGATATTCGCTTAAATGGGGGATTTCCGAAGAGAAAAACATGATTTTCGCCTAAATGGGGTATTTCCAAGAGAAAACGCGTGAGATTCACTTAAATGGGTGATTTCTCGAAGAGAAAAAAGCGTGATTTTCGCTTAAATGGGGGATTCCGAAGAGAAAACGCGTGATATTTGCTTAAATGGGGATTCTCGAGAGAAAACGGTTGATATTCGATTAAATGGGGATTTCCGAAAAGAAAACGCGTGATTTTCGCTTAAATGGGGGATTTCCAAAGAGAAAATGCGTGTTTTTTTTTCGCTTAAATGGGGATTCTCAAAGAATAAACGCGTGATTTCGCTTAAATGGGGATTCTCGAAGAAAAAAACGCGTGATTTTGCTTAAATGGGGGATTTGCGAAGAAAAACTGCATGATTTTCGCTAAATGGGGGATTTGCGAAGAGAAAATGCGTGATTTTCGCTTAAATGGGGGATTTCTGAAGAGAAAACGCGTGATTTTCACTTAAATGGGGGATTCCGAAGAAACGCAGGATTATTCGCTTAATGTGGGGGAATTGGATTTTCAAAGAAAATGCATGATTTTCGCTAAATGCGGGATTTGCAAGAAAAAATTCACGATTTTGCTTAAATGGGGATTTGCGAAGAGAAAACGCGTGATATTTGCTTAAATGTGGGATTTCCGAGACAAAACAGTGATATTCGATTAAATGGGGGATTTCCGAAAAGAAAACGCAGTGATTTTCGATTAAATGGGGGATTTCGAAGAGAAAACACATGATTTTCGCTTAAATGGGGGATTTGCAAGAGAAAATTCACGATTTTCGCCTAAATGGGGGATTTGCGAAGAGAAAACGCGTGATATTTGCTTAAATGGTGATTCTCGGAGATAAAACAGTGATATTCGATTAAATGGGGGTTTTCCGAAAAGAAAACGAGTGATTTTCGCTTAAATGGTGATTTCTCGAAGAAAAAATCATGATTTTCGCTTAAATGGGGGATTTCCAAAGAGAAAATTTATCATTTTCACCTAAGAGGGGATTTCCGAAGAGAAACTGCATGATATTCGCTTAAATTGGTGATTTCTGAGGAGAAAATTCATGATTTTCGCCTAAATGTGGTATTTCCGAAGAGAAAACGCGTGAGATTCACTTAAATGGGTGATTTCCGAAGAGAAAAAAGCATGATTTTCGCTTAAATGGGGGATTTCCAAAGAGAAAACGCGTGATATTTGCTTAAATAGGGGATTCTCAGAGATAAAACGGTTGATATTCGATTAAATGGGGGTTTTCCGAAAAGAAAACACGTGATTTTCGCTTAAATGGGGGATTTCCAAAGAGAAAATGCCTGTTTTTCGCCTAAATGGGGTATTCTCAAAGAATAAACGCGTGATTTTCACTTAAATGGGGTATTCTCGAAGAAAAAAACGCGTGATATTTGCTTAAATGGGGGATTTGCGAAGAAAAACTGCATGATTTTGGCATAAATGGGGGATTTGCGAAGAGAAAATGCGTGATATTCGCTTAAATGGCAGATTTCTGAAGAGAAAAACGCGTGATTTTTCACTTAAATGGGGGATTCTCGAAAAGAAAACGCAGGATTATCGCTTAAATGGGGGATTTTCAAAGATAAAATGCATGATTTTCGCTTAAATGCGGGATTTGCATAGAGAAAACGCGTAATTGTTGCTTAAATGGGGGATTGCTGATGAGAAACCGTGTGATTTTCGCTTAAATGGGGGATTTCTGAAGAGAAAATGCGTGATTTTCACTTAAATGGGGTATTCTCGAAGAAAAAATGCGTGATATTCGCTTAAATGGGTGATTACCGAGGAGAAAATCATTATTTTAGCCTAAATGGGGGATTTTTGAAGAAAAAACGCATGATATTTGCTTAAATGTGGGATTTGCGAAGATAAATAGCGTGATATTCGATTAAACGGAGGATTTCCGAAAAGAAAACACGTCATTTTTGCTTAAATGGGGGATATGCTAAAAGAAAACGCGTGATTTTATGATGAAAAGGGAGATTTCCGAAAAGAAAACACGTGATTTTTGCTTAAATGGGGGATTTCCGAAGAGAAAACGCGTGATATTTGCCTGAATGTGGGATTCTCGGAGACAAAACGCGTGATATTCGATGAAAAGGGGGATTTCCGAAAAGAAAATCGTGATATTCGCTTAAATGGGGGATTTGCGAAAAGAAAACGCATGATTTTATGATGAAAAGGGAGATTTCCGAAGAGAAAAACACGTGATTTTCGCTTAAATGGGGGATTTGCAAAGAAAAAATTCACGATTTTCGCTTAAATGGTGGATTTGCGAAGAGAAAACGCGTGATATTTGCTTAAATGTTGGATTCTCGGAGATAAAACAGTTGATATTCGATTAAATGGGGGTTTTCCGAAAAGAAAACGAGTGATTTTCGCTTAAATGGTGGTTCTCGAAGAGAAAATTCATGATTTTCGCTTAAATGGGGGATTTCCAAAGAGAAAATTTATCATTTTCACCTAAGAGGGGGATTTCCGAAGAGAAACTGCATGATATTCGCTTAAATTGGTGATTTCTGAGGAGAAAATTCATGATTTTCGCCTAAATGTGGTATTTCCGAAGAGAAAACGCGTGAGATTCACTTAAATGGGTGATTTCCGAAGAGAAAAAGCATGATTTTCGCTTAAATGGGGGATTTCCAAAGAGAAAAACGCGTGATATTTGCTTAAATAGGGGATTCTCAGAGATAAAACGGTTGATATTCGATTAAATGGGGGGTTTTCCGAAAAGAAAACACGTGATTTTCGCTTAAATGGGGGATTTCCAAAGAGAAAATGCCTGTTTTTCGCCTAAATGGGGTATTCTCAAAGAATAAACGCGTGATTTTCACTTAAATGGGGTATTCTCGAAGAAAAAACGCGTGATATTTGCTTAAATGGGGGATTTGCGAAGAAAAACTGCATGATTTTGGCATAAATGGGGGATTTGCGAAGAGAAAATGCGTGATATTCGCTTAAATGGCAGATTTCTGAAGAGAAAACGCGTGATTTTTCACTTAAATGGGGGATTCTCGAAAAGAAAACGCAGGATTATCGCTTAAATGGGGGATTTTCAAAGATAAAATGCATGATTTTCGCTTAAATGCGGGATTTGCATAGAGAAAACGCGTAATTGTTGCTTAAATGGGGGATTGCTGATGAGAAACCGTGTGATTTTCGCTTAAATGGGGGATTTCTGAAGAGAAAATGCGTGATTTTCACTTAAATGGGGTATTCTCGAAGAAAAAATGCGTGATATTCGCTTAAATGGGTGATTACCGAGGAGAAAATCATTATTTTAGCCTAAATGGGGGATTTTTGAAGAAAAAACGCATGATATTTGCTTAAATGTGGGATTTGCGAAGATAAATAGCGTGATATTCGATTAAACGGAGGATTTCCGAAAAGAAAAAACGTCATTTTTGCTTAAATGGGGGATATGCTAAAAGAAAACGCGTGATTTTATGATGAAAAGGGAGATTTCCGAAAAGAAAACACGTGATTTTTGCTTAAATGGGGGATTTCCGAAGAGAAAACGCGTGATATTTGCCTGAATGTGGGATTCTCGGAGACAAAACGCGTGATATTCGATGAAAAGGGGATTTCCGAAAAGAAAATCGTGATATTCGCTTAAATGGGGGATTTGCGAAAAGAAAACGCATGATTTTATGATGAAAAGGGAGATTTCCGAAGAGAAAACACGTGATTTTCGCTTAAATGGGGGATTTGCAAAGAAAAAATTCACGATTTTCGCTTAAATGGTGGATTTGCGAAGAGAAAACGCGTGATATTTGCTTAAATGTTGGATTCTCGGAGATAAAACAGTTGATATTCGATTAAATGGGGGTTTTCCGAAAAGAAAACGAGTGATTTTCGCTTAAATGGTGGTTCTCGAAGAGAAAATCATGATTTTCGCTTAAATGGGGGATTTCCAAAGAGAAAATTTATCATTTTCACCTAAGAGGGGGATTTCCGAAGAGAAACTGCATGATATTCGCTTAAATTGGTGATTTCTGAGGAGAAAATTCATGATTTTCGCCTAAATGTGGTATTTCCGAAGAGAAAACGCGTGAGATTCACTTAAATGGGTGATTTCCGAAGAGAAAAGCATGATTTTCGCTTAAATGGGGGATTTCCAAAGAGAAAACGCGTGATATTTGCTTAAATAGGGGATTCTCAGAGATAAAACGTTGATATTCGATTAAATGGGGGGTTTTCCGAAAAGAAAACACGTGATTTCGCTTAAATGGGGGATTTCCAAAGAGAAAATGCTGTTTTTCGCTAAATGGGTATTCTCAAAGAATAAACGCGTGATTTTCACTTAAATGGGGATTCTCGAAGAAAAACGCGTGATATTCGCTTAAAAGGGATTTGCGAAGAGAAAATCGTGATTTTCGCTTAAATGGGGATTTGGAGAAGAAAATGCATGATTTTCGCTTAAATGGGGATTTCCAAAGAGAAAACGCGTGATTTTGCTTAAATGGGGATTCTCGAGATAAAACGTTGATATTCGCTTAAATGGGGGTTTTCCAAAGGAAAACGTGATTTTCGCTTAAATGGGGGATTTCCAAAGAGAAAATGCTGTTTTATTTTCGCTTAAATGGGGTATTTCAAAGAAAAACGCGTGATTTTCACTTAATGGGGTATTCTCGAAGAAAAAAACGCGTGATATTTTGCTTAAATGGGGGATTTCCGAAGAAAAACTGCATGATTTTCGCTTAAATGGGGATTTCCAAGAAAAACGCGTGATATTTGCTTAAATAGGGGATTTCAGAGATAAAACGTTGATATTCGATTAAATGGGGGTTTCCGAAAAGAAAACACGTGATTTTCGCTTAAATGGGGATTTCCAAGAGAAAATGCCTGTTTTTCGCTAAATGAATGGGGTATTCTCAAAGAATAAACGCGTGATTTTCACTTAAATGGGGTATTCTCGAAGAAAAACGCGTGATATTTGCTTAAATGGGGGATTTGCGAAGAAAAACTGCATGATTTTGGCATAAATGGGGGATTTGCGAAGAGAAAATGCGTGATATTCGCTTAAATGGCAGATTTCTGAAGAGAAAACGCGTGATTTTTCACTTAAATGGGGGATTCTCGAAAAGAAAACGCAGGATTATCGCTTAAATGGGGGATTTTCAAAGATAAAATGCATGATTTTCGCTTAAATGCGGGATTTGCATAGAGAAAACGCGTAATTGTTGCTTAAATGGGGGATTGCTGATGAGAAACCGTGTGATTTTCGCTTAAATGGGGGATTTCTGAAGAGAAAATGCGTGATTTTCACTTAAATGGGGTATTCTCGAAGAAAAAATGCGTGATATTCGCTTAAATGGGTGATTACCGAGGAGAAAATCATTATTTTAGCCTAAATGGGGGATTTTTGAAGAAAAAACGCATGATATTTGCTTAAATGTGGGATTTGCGAAGATAAATAGCGTGATATTCGATTAAACGGAGGATTTCCGAAAAGAAAACACGTCATTTTTGCTTAAATGGGGGATATGCTAAAAGAAAACGCGTGATTTTATGATGAAAAGGGAGATTTCCGAAAAGAAAACACGTGATTTTTGCTTAAATGGGGGATTTCCGAAGAGAAAACGCGTGATATTTGCCTGAATGTGGGATTCTCGGAGACAAAACGCGTGATATTCGATGAAAAGGGGGATTTCCGAAAAGAAAATCGTGATATTCGCTTAAATGGGGGATTTGCGAAAAGAAAACGCATGATTTTATGATGAAAAGGGAGATTTCCGAAGAGAAAACACGTGATTTTCGCTTAAATGGGGGATTTGCAAAGAAAAAATTCACGATTTTCGCTTAAATGGTGGATTTGCGAAGAGAAAACGCGTGATATTTGCTTAAATGTTGGATTCTCGGAGATAAAACAGTTGATATTCGATTAAATGGGGGTTTTCCGAAAAGAAAACGAGTGATTTTCGCTTAAATGGTGGTTCTCGAAGAGAAAATTCATGATTTTCGCTTAAATGGGGGATTTCCAAAGAGAAAATTTATCATTTTCACCTAAGAGGGGGATTTCCGAAGAGAAACTGCATGATATTCGCTTAAATTGGTGATTTCTGAGGAGAAAATTCATGATTTTCGCCTAAATGTGGTATTTCCGAAGAGAAAACGCGTGAGATTCACTTAAATGGGTGATTTCCGAAGAGAAAAAGCATGATTTTCGCTTAAATGGGGGATTTCCAAAGAGAAAACGCGTGATATTTGCTTAAATAGGGGATTCTCAGAGATAAAACGGTTGATATTCGATTAAATGGGGGGTTTTCCGAAAAGAAAACACGTGATTTTCGCTTAAATGGGGGATTTCCAAAGAGAAAATGCCTGTTTTTCGCCTAAATGGGGTATTCTCAAAGAATAAACGCGTGATTTTCACTTAAATGGGGTATTCTCGAAGAAAAAACGCGTGATATTTGCTTAAATGGGGGATTTGCGAAGAAAAACTGCATGATTTTGGCATAAATGGGGGATTTGCGAAGAGAAAATGCGTGATATTCGCTTAAATGGCAGATTTCTGAAGAGAAAACGCGTGATTTTTCACTTAAATGGGGGATTCTCGAAAAGAAAACGCAGGATTATCGCTTAAATGGGGGATTTTCAAAGATAAAATGCATGATTTTCGCTTAAATGCGGGATTTGCATAGAGAAAACGCGTAATTGTTGCTTAAATGGGGGATTGCTGATGAGAAACCGTGTGATTTTCGCTTAAATGGGGGATTTCTGAAGAGAAAATGCGTGATTTTCACTTAAATGGGGTATTCTCGAAGAAAAAATGCGTGATATTCGCTTAAATGGGTGATTACCGAGGAGAAAATCATTATTTTAGCCTAAATGGGGGATTTTTGAAGAAAAAAACGCATGATATTTGCTTAAATGTGGGATTTGCGAAGATAAATAGCGTGATATTCGATTAAACGGAGGATTTCCGAAAAGAAAACACGTCATTTTTGCTTAAATGGGGGATATGCTAAAAGAAAACGCGTGATTTTATGATGAAAAGGGAGATTTCCGAAAAGAAAACACGTGATTTTTGCTTAAATGGGGGATTTCCGAAGAGAAAACGCGTGATATTTGCCTGAATGTGGGATTCTCGGAGACAAAACGCGTGATATTCGATGAAAAGGGGGATTTCCGAAAAGAAAATCGTGATATTCGCTTAAATGGGGGATTTGCGAAAAGAAAACGCATGATTTTATGATGAAAAGGGAGATTTCCGAAGAGAAAACACGTGATTTTCGCTTAAATGGGGGATTTGCAAAGAAAAAATTCACGATTTTCGCTTAAATGGTGGATTTGCGAAGAGAAAACGCGTGATATTTGCTTAAATGTTGGATTCTCGGAGATAAAACAGTTGATATTCGATTAAATGGGGGTTTTCCGAAAAGAAAACGAGTGATTTTCGCTTAAATGGTGGTTCTCGAAGAGAAAATTCATGATTTTCGCTTAAATGGGGGATTTCCAAAGAGAAAATTTATCATTTTCACCTAAGAGGGGGATTTCCGAAGAGAAACTGCATGATATTCGCTTAAATTGGTGATTTCTGAGGAGAAAATTCATGATTTTCGCCTAAATGTGGTATTTCCGAAGAGAAAACGCGTGAGATTCACTTAAATGGGTGATTTCCGAAGAGAAAAAGCATGATTTTCGCTTAAATGGGGGATTTCCAAAGAGAAAACGCGTGATATTTGCTTAAATAGGGGATTCTCAGAGATAAAACGGTTGATATTCGATTAAATGGGGGGTTTTCCGAAAAGAAAACACGTGATTTTCGCTTAAATGGGGGATTTCCAAAGAGAAAATGCCTGTTTTTCGCCTAAATGGGGTATTCTCAAAGAATAAACGCGTGATTTTCACTTAAATGGGGTATTCTCGAAGAAAAAAACGCGTGATATTTGCTTAAATGGGGATTTGCGAAGAAAAACTGCATGATTTTGGCATAAATGGGGGATTTGCGAAGAGAAAATGCGTGATATTCGCTTAAATGGCAGATTTCTGAAGAGAAAACGCGTGATTTTTCACTTAAATGGGGGATTCTCGAAAAGAAAACGCAGGATTATCGCTTAAATGGGGGATTTTCAAAGATAAAATGCATGATTTTCGCTTAAATGCGGGATTTGCATAGAGAAAACGCGTAATTGTTGCTTAAATGGGGGATTGCTGATGAGAAACCGTGTGATTTTCGCTTAAATGGGGGATTTCTGAAGAGAAAATGCGTGATTTTCACTTAAATGGGGTATTCTCGAAGAAAAAATGCGTGATATTCGCTTAAATGGGTGATTACCGAGGAGAAAATCATTATTTTAGCCTAAATGGGGGATTTTTGAAGAAAAAACGCATGATATTTGCTTAAATGTGGGATTTGCGAAGATAAATAGCGTGATATTCGATTAAACGGAGGATTTCCGAAAAGAAAACACGTCATTTTTGCTTAAATGGGGGATATGCTAAAAGAAAACGCGTGATTTTATGATGAAAAGGGAGATTTCCGAAAAGAAAACACGTGATTTTTGCTTAAATGGGGGATTTCCGAAGAGAAAACGCGTGATATTTGCCTGAATGTGGGATTCTCGGAGACAAAACGCGTGATATTCGATGAAAAGGGGGATTTCCGAAAAGAAAATCGTGATATTCGCTTAAATGGGGGATTTGCGAAAAGAAAACGCATGATTTTATGATGAAAAGGGAGATTTCCGAAGAGAAAACACGTGATTTTCGCTTAAATGGGGGATTTGCAAAGAAAAAATTCACGATTTTCGCTTAAATGGTGGATTTGCGAAGAGAAAACGCGTGATATTTGCTTAAATGTTGGATTCTCGGAGATAAAACAGTTGATATTCGATTAATGGGGGTTTCCGAAAAGAAAACGAGTGATTTTCGCTTAAATGGTGGTTCTCGAAGAGAAAATTCATGATTTTCGCTTAAATGGGGGATTTCCAAGAGAAAATTTATCATTTTCACCTAAGAGGGGATTTCGAAGAGAAATGCATGATATTCGCTTAAATTGATGAGGAGAAAATTCATGATTTTCGCCTAAATGTGGTATTTCCGAAGAGAAAACGCGTGAGATTCACTTAAATGGTGATTTCGAAGAGAAAAAGCATGATTTTCGCTTAAATGGGGGATTTCCAAAGAGAAAATTATCATTTTCACCTAAGAGGGGATTTCCGAAGAGAAACTGCATGATATTCGCTTAATTGGTGATTTCTGAGGAGAAAATTCATGATTTTCGCCTAAATGTGGTATTTCCGAAGAGAAAACGCGTGAGATTCACTTAAATGGGTGATTTCCGAAGAGAAAAAGCATGATTTTCGCTTAAATGGGGATTTCCAAAGAGAAAACGCGTGATATTTGCTTAAATAGGGGATTCTCAGAGATAAAACGGTTGATATTCGATTAAATGGGGGTTTTCCGAAAAGAAAACACGTGATTTTCGCTTAAATGGGGGATTTCCAAAGAGAAAATGCCTGTTTTTCGCCTAAATGGGGTATTCTCAAAGAATAAACGCGTGATTTTCACTTAAATGGGGTATTCTCGAAGAAAAAACGCGTGATATTTGCTTAAATGGGGGATTTGCGAAGAAAAACTGCATGATTTTGGCATAAATGGGGGATTTGCGAAGAGAAAATGCGTGATATTCGCTTAAATGGCAGATTTCTGAAGAGAAAACGCGTGATTTTTCACTTAAATGGGGGATTCTCGAAAAGAAAACGCAGGATTATCGCTTAAATGGGGGATTTTCAAAGATAAAATGCATGATTTTCGCTTAAATGCGGGATTTGCATAGAGAAAACGCGTAATTGTTGCTTAAATGGGGGATTGCTGATGAGAAACCGTGTGATTTTCGCTTAAATGGGGGATTTCTGAAGAGAAAATGCGTGATTTTCACTTAAATGGGGTATTCTCGAAGAAAAAATGCGTGATATTCGCTTAAATGGGTGATTACCGAGGAGAAAATCATTATTTTAGCCTAAATGGGGGATTTTTGAAGAAAAAACGCATGATATTTGCTTAAATGTGGGATTTGCGAAGATAAATAGCGTGATATTCGATTAAACGGAGGATTTCCGAAAAGAAAACACGTCATTTTTGCTTAAATGGGGGATATGCTAAAAGAAAACGCGTGATTTTATGATGAAAAGGGAGATTTCCGAAAAGAAAACACGTGATTTTTGCTTAAATGGGGGATTTCCGAAGAGAAAAACGCGTGATATTTGCCTGAATGTGGGATTCTCGGAGACAAAACGCGTGATATTCGATGAAAAGGGGGATTTCCGAAAAGAAAATCGTGATATTCGCTTAAATGGGGGATTTGCGAAAAGAAAACGCATGATTTTATGATGAAAAGGGAGATTTCCGAAGAGAAAACACGTGATTTTCGCTTAAATGGGGGATTTGCAAAGAAAAAATTCACGATTTTCGCTTAAATGGTGGATTTGCGAAGAGAAAACGCGTGATATTTGCTTAAATGTTGGATTCTCGGAGATAAAACAGTTGATATTCGATTAAATGGGGGTTTTCCGAAAAGAAAACGAGTGATTTTCGCTTAAATGGTGGTTCTCGAAGAGAAAATTCATGATTTTCGCTTAAATGGGGGATTTCCAAAGAGAAAATTTATCATTTTCACCTAAGAGGGGGATTTCCGAAGAGAAACTGCATGATATTCGCTTAAATTGGTGATTTCTGAGGAGAAAATTCATGATTTTCGCCTAAATGTGGTATTTCCGAAGAGAAAACGCGTGAGATTCACTTAAATGGGTGATTTCCGAAGAGAAAAAGCATGATTTTCGCTTAAATGGGGGATTTCCAAAGAGAAAACGCGTGATATTTGCTTAAATAGGGGATTCTCAGAGATAAAACGGTTGATATTCGATTAAATGGGGGGTTTTCCGAAAAGAAAACACGTGATTTTCGCTTAAATGGGGGATTTCCAAAGAGAAAATGCCTGTTTTTCGCCTAAATGGGGTATTCTCAAAGAATAAACGCGTGATTTTCACTTAAATGGGGTATTCTCGAAGAAAAAACGCGTGATATTTGCTTAAATGGGGGATTTGCGAAGAAAAACTGCATGATTTTGGCATAAATGGGGGATTTGCGAAGAGAAAATGCGTGATATTCGCTTAAATGGCAGATTTCTGAAGAGAAAACGCGTGATTTTTCACTTAAATGGGGATTCTCGAAAAGAAAACGCAGGATTATCGCTTAAATGGGGGATTTTCAAAGATAAAATGCATGATTTTCGCTTAAATGCGGGATTTGCATAGAGAAAACGCGTAATTGTTGCTTAAATGGGGGATTGCTGATGAGAAACCGTGTGATTTTCGCTTAAATGGGGGATTTCTGAAGAGAAAATGCGTGATTTTCACTTAAATGGGGTATTCTCGAAGAAAAAATGCGTGATATTCGCTTAAATGGGTGATTACCGAGGAGAAAATCATTATTTTAGCCTAAATGGGGGATTTTTGAAGAAAAAACGCATGATATTTGCTTAAATGTGGGATTTGCGAAGATAAATAGCGTGATATTCGATTAAACGGAGGATTTCCGAAAAGAAAACACGTCATTTTTGCTTAAATGGGGGATATGCTAAAAGAAAACGCGTGATTTTATGATGAAAAGGGAGATTTCCGAAAAGAAAACACGTGATTTTTGCTTAAATGGGGGATTTCCGAAGAGAAAACGCGTGATATTTGCCTGAATGTGGGATTCTCGGAGACAAAACGCGTGATATTCGATGAAAAGGGGGATTTCCGAAAAGAAAATCGTGATATTCGCTTAAATGGGGGATTTGCGAAAAGAAAACGCATGATTTTATGATGAAAAGGGAGATTTCCGAAGAGAAAACACGTGATTTTCGCTTAAATGGGGGATTTGCAAAGAAAAAATTCACGATTTTCGCTTAAATGGTGGATTTGCGAAGAGAAAACGCGTGATATTTGCTTAAATGTTGGATTCTCGGAGATAAAACAGTTGATATTCGATTAAATGGGGGTTTTCCGAAAAGAAAACGAGTGATTTTCGCTTAAATGGTGGTTCTCGAAGAGAAAATTCATGATTTTCGCTTAAATGGGGGATTTCCAAAGAGAAAATTTATCATTTTCACCTAAGAGGGGGATTTCCGAAGAGAAACTGCATGATATTCGCTTAAATTGGTGATTTCTGAGGAGAAAATTCATGATTTTCGCCTAAATGTGGTATTTCCGAAGAGAAAACGCGTGAGATTCACTTAAATGGGTGATTTCCGAAGAGAAAAAGCATGATTTTCGCTTAAATGGGGGATTTCCAAAGAGAAAACGCGTGATATTTGCTTAAATAGGGGATTCTCAGAGATAAAACGGTTGATATTCGATTAAATGGGGGGTTTTCCGAAAAGAAAACACGTGATTTTCGCTTAAATGGGGGATTTCCAAAGAGAAAATGCCTGTTTTTCGCCTAAATGGGGTATTCTCAAAGAATAAACGCGTGATTTTCACTTAAATGGGGTATTCTCGAAGAAAAAACGCGTGATATTTGCTTAAATGGGGGATTTGCGAAGAAAAACTGCATGATTTTGGCATAAATGGGGGATTTGCGAAGAGAAAATGCGTGATATTCGCTTAAATGGCAGATTTCTGAAGAGAAAACGCGTGATTTTTCACTTAAATGGGGGATTCTCGAAAAGAAAACGCAGGATTATCGCTTAAATGGGGGATTTTCAAAGATAAAATGCATGATTTTCGCTTAAATGCGGGATTTGCATAGAGAAAACGCGTAATTGTTGCTTAAATGGGGGATTGCTGATGAGAAACCGTGTGATTTTCGCTTAAATGGGGGATTTCTGAAGAGAAAATGCGTGATTTTCACTTAAATGGGGTATTCTCGAAGAAAAAATGCGTGATATTCGCTTAAATGGGTGATTACCGAGGAGAAAATCATTATTTTAGCCTAAATGGGGGATTTTTGAAGAAAAAAACGCATGATATTTGCTTAAATGTGGGATTTGCGAAGATAAATAGCGTGATATTCGATTAAACGGAGGATTTCCGAAAAGAAAACACGTCATTTTTGCTTAAATGGGGGATATGCTAAAAGAAAACGCGTGATTTTATGATGAAAAGGGAGATTTCCGAAAAGAAAACACGTGATTTTTGCTTAAATGGGGGATTTCCGAAGAGAAAACGCGTGATATTTGCCTGAATGTGGGATTCTCGGAGACAAAACGCGTGATATTCGATGAAAAGGGGGATTTCCGAAAAGAAAATCGTGATATTCGCTTAAATGGGGGATTTGCGAAAAGAAAACGCATGATTTTATGATGAAAAGGGAGATTTCCGAAGAGAAAACACGTGATTTTCGCTTAAATGGGGGATTTGCAAAGAAAAAATTCACGATTTTCGCTTAAATGGTGGATTTGCGAAGAGAAAACGCGTGATATTTGCTTAAATGTTGGATTCTCGGAGATAAAACAGTTGATATTCGATTAAATGGGGGTTTTCCGAAAAGAAAACGAGTGATTTTCGCTTAAATGGTGGTTCTCGAAGAGAAAATTCATGATTTTCGCTTAAATGGGGGATTTCCAAAGAGAAAATTTATCATTTTCACCTAAGAGGGGGATTTCCGAAGAGAAACTGCATGATATTCGCTTAAATTGGTGATTTCTGAGGAGAAAATTCATGATTTTCGCCTAAATGTGGTATTTCCGAAGAGAAAACGCGTGAGATTCACTTAAATGGGTGATTTCCGAAGAGAAAAAGCATGATTTTCGCTTAAATGGGGGATTTCCAAAGAGAAAACGCGTGATATTTGCTTAAATAGGGGATTCTCAGAGATAAAACGGTTGATATTCGATTAAATGGGGGGTTTTCCGAAAAGAAAACACGTGATTTTCGCTTAAATGGGGGATTTCCAAAGAGAAAATGCCTGTTTTTCGCCTAAATGGGGTATTCTCAAAGAATAAACGCGTGATTTTCACTTAAATGGGGTATTCTCGAAGAAAAAACGCGTGATATTTGCTTAAATGGGGGATTTGCGAAGAAAAACTGCATGATTTTGGCATAAATGGGGGATTTGCGAAGAGAAAATGCGTGATATTCGCTTAAATGGCAGATTTCTGAAGAGAAAACGCGTGATTTTTCACTTAAATGGGGGATTCTCGAAAAGAAAACGCAGGATTATCGCTTAAATGGGGGATTTTCAAAGATAAAATGCATGATTTTCGCTTAAATGCGGGATTTGCATAGAGAAAACGCGTAATTGTTGCTTAAATGGGGGATTGCTGATGAGAAACCGTGTGATTTTCGCTTAAATGGGGGATTTCTGAAGAGAAAATGCGTGATTTTCACTTAAATGGGGTATTCTCGAAGAAAAAATGCGTGATATTCGCTTAAATGGGTGATTACCGAGGAGAAAATCATTATTTTAGCCTAAATGGGGGATTTTTGAAGAAAAAACGCATGATATTTGCTTAAATGTGGGATTTGCGAAGATAAATAGCGTGATATTCGATTAAACGGAGGATTTCCGAAAAGAAAACACGTCATTTTTGCTTAAATGGGGGATATGCTAAAAGAAAACGCGTGATTTTATGATGAAAAGGGAGATTTCCGAAAAGAAAACACGTGATTTTTGCTTAAATGGGGGATTTCCGAAGAGAAAACGCGTGATATTTGCCTGAATGTGGGATTCTCGGAGACAAAACGCGTGATATTCGATGAAAAGGGGGATTTCCGAAAAGAAAATCGTGATATTCGCTTAAATGGGGGATTTGCGAAAAGAAAACGCATGATTTTATGATGAAAAGGGAGATTTCCGAAGAGAAAACACGTGATTTTCGCTTAAATGGGGGATTTGCAAAGAAAAAATTCACGATTTTCGCTTAAATGGTGGATTTGCGAAGAGAAAACGCGTGATATTTGCTTAAATGTTGGATTCTCGGAGATAAAACAGTTGATATTCGATTAAATGGGGGTTTTCCGAAAAGAAAACGAGTGATTTTCGCTTAAATGGTGGTTCTCGAAGAGAAAATTCATGATTTTCGCTTAAATGGGGGATTTCCAAAGAGAAAATTTATCATTTTCACCTAAGAGGGGGATTTCCGAAGAGAAACTGCATGATATTCGCTTAAATTGGTGATTTCTGAGGAGAAAATTCATGATTTTCGCCTAAATGTGGTATTTCCGAAGAGAAAACGCGTGAGATTCACTTAAATGGGTGATTTCCGAAGAGAAAAAGCATGATTTTCGCTTAAATGGGGGATTTCCAAAGAGAAAACGCGTGATATTTGCTTAAATAGGGGATTCTCAGAGATAAAACGGTTGATATTCGATTAAATGGGGGGTTTTCCGAAAAGAAAACACGTGATTTTCGCTTAAATGGGGGATTTCCAAAGAGAAAATGCCTGTTTTTCGCCTAAATGGGGTATTCTCAAAGAATAAACGCGTGATTTTCACTTAAATGGGGTATTCTCGAAGAAAAAACGCGTGATATTTGCTTAAATGGGGGATTTGCGAAGAAAAACTGCATGATTTTGGCATAAATGGGGGATTTGCGAAGAGAAAATGCGTGATATTCGCTTAAATGGCAGATTTCTGAAGAGAAAACGCGTGATTTTTCACTTAAATGGGGGATTCTCGAAAAGAAAACGCAGGATTATCGCTTAAATGGGGGATTTTCAAAGATAAAATGCATGATTTTCGCTTAAATGCGGGATTTGCATAGAGAAAACGCGTAATTGTTGCTTAAATGGGGGATTGCTGATGAGAAACCGTGTGATTTTCGCTTAAATGGGGGATTTCTGAAGAGAAAATGCGTGATTTTCACTTAAATGGGGTATTCTCGAAGAAAAAATGCGTGATATTCGCTTAAATGGGTGATTACCGAGGAGAAAATCATTATTTTAGCCTAAATGGGGGATTTTTGAAGAAAAAACGCATGATATTTGCTTAAATGTGGGATTTGCGAAGATAAATAGCGTGATATTCGATTAAACGGAGGATTTCCGAAAAGAAAACACGTCATTTTTGCTTAAATGGGGGATATGCTAAAAGAAAACGCGTGATTTTATGATGAAAAGGGAGATTTCCGAAAAGAAAACACGTGATTTTTGCTTAAATGGGGGATTTCCGAAGAGAAAACGCGTGATATTTGCCTGAATGTGGGATTCTCGGAGACAAAACGCGTGATATTCGATGAAAAGGGGGATTTCCGAAAAGAAAATCGTGATATTCGCTTAAATGGGGGATTTGCGAAAAGAAAACGCATGATTTTATGATGAAAAGGGAGATTTCCGAAGAGAAAACACGTGATTTTCGCTTAAATGGGGGATTTGCAAAGAAAAAATTCACGATTTTCGCTTAAATGGTGGATTTGCGAAGAGAAAACGCGTGATATTTGCTTAAATGTTGGATTCTCGGAGATAAAACAGTTGATATTCGATTAAATGGGGGTTTTCCGAAAAGAAAACGAGTGATTTTCGCTTAAATGGTGGTTCTCGAAGAGAAAATTCATGATTTTCGCTTAAATGGGGGATTTCCAAAGAGAAAATTTATCATTTTCACCTAAGAGGGGGATTTCCGAAGAGAAACTGCATGATATTCGCTTAAATTGGTGATTTCTGAGGAGAAAATTCATGATTTTCGCCTAAATGTGGTATTTCCGAGAGAAAACGCGTGAGATTCACTTAAATGGGTGATTCCGAAGAGAAAAAGCATGATTTTCGCTTAAATGGGGGATTTCCAAAGAGAAAATTTATCATTTTCACCTAAGAGGGGGATTTCCGAAGAGAAACTGCATGATATTCGCTTAAATTGGTGATTTCTGAGGAGAAAATTCATGATTTTCGCCTAAATGTGGTATTTCCGAAGAGAAAACGCGTGAGATTCACTTAAATGGGTGATTTCCGAAGAGAAAAAGCATGATTTTCGCTTAAATGGGGGATTTCCAAAGAGAAAACGCGTGATATTTGCTTAAATAGGGGATTCTCAGAGATAAAACGGTTGATATTCGATTAAATGGGGGGTTTTCCGAAAAGAAAACACGTGATTTTCGCTTAAATGGGGGATTTCCAAAGAGAAAATGCCTGTTTTTCGCCTAAATGGGGTATTCTCAAAGAATAAACGCGTGATTTTCACTTAAATGGGGTATTCTCGAAGAAAAAACGCGTGATATTTGCTTAAATGGGGGATTTGCGAAGAAAAACTGCATGATTTTGGCATAAATGGGGGATTTGCGAAGAGAAAATGCGTGATATTCGCTTAAATGGCAGATTTCTGAAGAGAAAACGCGTGATTTTTCACTTAAATGGGGGATTCTCGAAAAGAAAACGCAGGATTATCGCTTAAATGGGGGATTTTCAAAGATAAAATGCATGATTTTCGCTTAAATGCGGGATTTGCATAGAGAAAACGCGTAATTGTTGCTTAAATGGGGGATTGCTGATGAGAAACCGTGTGATTTTCGCTTAAATGGGGGATTTCTGAAGAGAAAATGCGTGATTTTCACTTAAATGGGGTATTCTCGAAGAAAAAATGCGTGATATTCGCTTAAATGGGTGATTACCGAGGAGAAAATCATTATTTTAGCCTAAATGGGGGATTTTTGAAGAAAAAACGCATGATATTTGCTTAAATGTGGGATTTGCGAAGATAAATAGCGTGATATTCGATTAAACGGAGGATTTCCGAAAAGAAAACACGTCATTTTTGCTTAAATGGGGGATATGCTAAAAGAAAACGCGTGATTTTATGATGAAAAGGGAGATTTCCGAAAAGAAAACACGTGATTTTTGCTTAAATGGGGGATTTCCGAAGAGAAAACGCGTGATATTTGCCTGAATGTGGGATTCTCGGAGACAAAACGCGTGATATTCGATGAAAAGGGGGATTTCCGAAAAGAAAATCGTGATATTCGCTTAAATGGGGGATTTGCGAAAAGAAAACGCATGATTTTATGATGAAAAGGGAGATTTCCGAAGAGAAAACACGTGATTTTCGCTTAAATGGGGGATTTGCAAAGAAAAATTCACGATTTTCGCTTAAATGGTGGATTTGCGAAGAGAAAACGCGTGATATTTGCTTAAATGTTGGATTCTCGGAGATAAAACAGTTGATATTCGATTAAATGGGGGTTTTCCGAAAAGAAAACGAGTGATTTTCGCTTAAATGGTGGTTCTCGAAGAGAAAATTCATGATTTTCGCTTAAATGGGGGATTTCCAAAGAGAAAATTTATCATTTTCACCTAAGAGGGGGATTTCCGAAGAGAAACTGCATGATATTCGCTTAAATTGGTGATTTCTGAGGAGAAAATTCATGATTTTCGCCTAAATGTGGTATTTCCGAAGAGAAAACGCGTGAGATTCACTTAAATGGGTGATTTCCGAAGAGAAAAAGCATGATTTTCGCTTAAATGGGGGATTTCCAAAGAGAAAACGCGTGATATTTGCTTAAATAGGGGATTCTCAGAGATAAAACGGTTGATATTCGATTAAATGGGGGGTTTTCCGAAAAGAAAACACGTGATTTTCGCTTAAATGGGGGATTTCCAAAGAGAAAATGCCTGTTTTTCGCCTAAATGGGGTATTCTCAAAGAATAAACGCGTGATTTTCACTTAAATGGGGTATTCTCGAAGAAAAAACGCGTGATATTTGCTTAAATGGGGGATTTGCGAAGAAAAACTGCATGATTTTGGCATAAATGGGGGATTTGCGAAGAGAAAATGCGTGATATTCGCTTAAATGGCAGATTTCTGAAGAGAAAACGCGTGATTTTTCACTTAAATGGGGGATTCTCGAAAAGAAAACGCAGGATTATCGCTTAAATGGGGGATTTTCAAAGATAAAATGCATGATTTTCGCTTAAATGCGGGATTTGCATAGAGAAAACGCGTAATTGTTGCTTAAATGGGGGATTGCTGATGAGAAACCGTGTGATTTTCGCTTAAATGGGGGATTTCTGAAGAGAAAATGCGTGATTTTCACTTAAATGGGGTATTCTCGAAGAAAAAATGCGTGATATTCGCTTAAATGGGTGATTACCGAGGAGAAAATCATTATTTTAGCCTAAATGGGGGATTTTTGAAGAAAAAACGCATGATATTTGCTTAAATGTGGGATTTGCGAAGATAAATAGCGTGATATTCGATTAAACGGAGGATTTCCGAAAAGAAAACACGTCATTTTTGCTTAAATGGGGGATATGCTAAAAGAAAACGCGTGATTTTATGATGAAAAGGGAGATTTCCGAAAAGAAAACACGTGATTTTTGCTTAAATGGGGGATTTCCGAAGAGAAAACGCGTGATATTTGCCTGAATGTGGGATTCTCGGAGACAAAACGCGTGATATTCGATGAAAAGGGGGATTTCCGAAAAGAAAATCGTGATATTCGCTTAAATGGGGGATTTGCGAAAAGAAAACGCATGATTTTATGATGAAAAGGGAGATTTCCGAAGAGAAAACACGTGATTTTCGCTTAAATGGGGGATTTGCAAAGAAAAAATTCACGATTTTCGCTTAAATGGTGGATTTGCGAAGAGAAAACGCGTGATATTTGCTTAAATGTTGGATTCTCGGAGATAAAACAGTTGATATTCGATTAAATGGGGGTTTTCCGAAAAGAAAACGAGTGATTTTCGCTTAAATGGTGGTTCTCGAAGAGAAAATTCATGATTTTCGCTTAAATGGGGGATTTCCAAAGAGAAAATTTATCATTTTCACCTAAGAGGGGGATTTCCGAAGAGAAACTGCATGATATTCGCTTAAATTGGTGATTTCTGAGGAGAAAATTCATGATTTTCGCCTAAATGTGGTATTTCCGAAGAGAAAACGCGTGAGATTCACTTAAATGGGTGATTTCCGAAGAGAAAAAGCATGATTTTCGCTTAAATGGGGGATTTCCAAAGAGAAAACGCGTGATATTTGCTTAAATAGGGGATTCTCAGAGATAAAACGGTTGATATTCGATTAAATGGGGGGTTTTCCGAAAAGAAAACACGTGATTTTCGCTTAAATGGGGGATTTCCAAAGAGAAAATGCCTGTTTTTCGCCTAAATGGGGTATTCTCAAAGAATAAACGCGTGATTTTCACTTAAATGGGGTATTCTCGAAGAAAAAAACGCGTGATATTTGCTTAAATGGGGGATTTGCGAAGAAAAACTGCATGATTTTGGCATAAATGGGGGATTTGCGAAGAGAAAATGCGTGATATTCGCTTAAATGGCAGATTTCTGAAGAGAAAACGCGTGATTTTTCACTTAAATGGGGGATTCTCGAAAAGAAAACGCAGGATTATCGCTTAAATGGGGGATTTTCAAAGATAAAATGCATGATTTTCGCTTAAATGCGGGATTTGCATAGAGAAAACGCGTAATTGTTGCTTAAATGGGGGATTGCTGATGAGAAACCGTGTGATTTTCGCTTAAATGGGGGATTTCTGAAGAGAAAATGCGTGATTTTCACTTAAATGGGGTATTCTCGAAGAAAAAATGCGTGATATTCGCTTAAATGGGTGATTACCGAGGAGAAAATCATTATTTTAGCCTAAATGGGGGATTTTTGAAGAAAAAACGCATGATATTTGCTTAAATGTGGGATTTGCGAAGATAAATAGCGTGATATTCGATTAAACGGAGGATTTCCGAAAAGAAAACACGTCATTTTTGCTTAAATGGGGGATATGCTAAAAGAAAACGCGTGATTTTATGATGAAAAGGGAGATTTCCGAAAAGAAAACACGTGATTTTTGCTTAAATGGGGGATTTCCGAAGAGAAAACGCGTGATATTTGCCTGAATGTGGGATTCTCGGAGACAAAACGCGTGATATTCGATGAAAAGGGGGATTTCCGAAAAGAAAATCGTGATATTCGCTTAAATGGGGGATTTGCGAAAAGAAAACGCATGATTTTATGATGAAAAGGGAGATTTCCGAAGAGAAAACACGTGATTTTCGCTTAAATGGGGGATTTGCAAAGAAAAAATTCACGATTTTCGCTTAAATGGTGGATTTGCGAAGAGAAAACGCGTGATATTTGCTTAAATGTTGGATTCTCGGAGATAAAACAGTTGATATTCGATTAAATGGGGGTTTTCCGAAAAGAAAACGAGTGATTTTCGCTTAAATGGTGGTTCTCGAAGAGAAAATTCATGATTTTCGCTTAAATGGGGGATTTCCAAAGAGAAAATTTATCATTTTCACCTAAGAGGGGGATTTCCGAAGAGAAACTGCATGATATTCGCTTAAATTGGTGATTTCTGAGGAGAAAATTCATGATTTTCGCCTAAATGTGGTATTTCCGAAGAGAAAACGCGTGAGATTCACTTAAATGGGTGATTTCCGAAGAGAAAAAGCATGATTTTCGCTTAAATGGGGGATTTCCAAAGAGAAAACGCGTGATATTTGCTTAAATAGGGGATTCTCAGAGATAAAACGGTTGATATTCGATTAAATGGGGGGTTTTCCGAAAAGAAAACACGTGATTTTCGCTTAAATGGGGGATTTCCAAAGAGAAAATGCCTGTTTTTCGCCTAAATGGGGTATTCTCAAAGAATAAACGCGTGATTTTCACTTAAATGGGGTATTCTCGAAGAAAAAAACGCGTGATATTTGCTTAAATGGGGGATTTGCGAAGAAAAACTGCATGATTTTGGCATAAATGGGGGATTTGCGAAGAGAAAATGCGTGATATTCGCTTAAATGGCAGATTTCTGAAGAGAAAACGCGTGATTTTTCACTTAAATGGGGGATTCTCGAAAAGAAAACGCAGGATTATCGCTTAAATGGGGGATTTTCAAAGATAAAATGCATGATTTTCGCTTAAATGCGGGATTTGCATAGAGAAAACGCGTAATTGTTGCTTAAATGGGGGATTGCTGATGAGAAACCGTGTGATTTTCGCTTAAATGGGGGATTTCTGAAGAGAAAATGCGTGATTTTCACTTAAATGGGGTATTCTCGAAGAAAAAATGCGTGATATTCGCTTAAATGGGTGATTACCGAGGAGAAAATCATTATTTTAGCCTAAATGGGGGATTTTTGAAGAAAAAACGCATGATATTTGCTTAAATGTGGGATTTGCGAAGATAAATAGCGTGATATTCGATTAAACGGAGGATTTCCGAAAAGAAAACACGTCATTTTTGCTTAAATGGGGGATATGCTAAAAGAAAACGCGTGATTTTATGATGAAAAGGGAGATTTCCGAAAAGAAAACACGTGATTTTTGCTTAAATGGGGGATTTCCGAAGAGAAAACGCGTGATATTTGCCTGAATGTGGGATTCTCGGAGACAAAACGCGTGATATTCGATGAAAAGGGGGATTTCCGAAAAGAAAATCGTGATATTCGCTTAAATGGGGGATTTGCGAAAAGAAAACGCATGATTTTATGATGAAAAGGGAGATTTCCGAAGAGAAAACACGTGATTTTCGCTTAAATGGGGGATTTGCGAAGAGAAAACGCGTGATATTTGCTTAAATGTTGGATTCTCGGAGATAAAACAGTTGATATTCGATTAAATGGGGGTTTTCCGAAAAGAAAACGAGTGATTTTCGCTTAAATGGTGGTTCTCGAAGAGAAAATTCATGATTTTCGCTTAAATGGGGGATTTCCAAAGAGAAAATTTATCATTTTCACCTAAGAGGGGGATTTCCGAAGAGAAACTGCATGATATTCGCTTAAATTGGTGATTTCTGAGGAGAAAATTCATGATTTTCGCCTAAATGTGGTATTTCCGAAGAGAAAACGCGTGAGATTCACTTAAATGGGTGATTTCCGAAGAGAAAAAGCATGATTTTCGCTTAAATGGGGGATTTCCAAAGAGAAAACGCGTGATATTTGCTTAAATAGGGGATTCTCAGAGATAAAACGGTTGATATTCGATTAAATGGGGGGTTTTCCGAAAAGAAAACACGTGATTTTCGCTTAAATGGGGGATTTCCAAAGAGAAAATGCCTGTTTTTCGCCTAAATGGGGTATTCTCAAAGAATAAACGCGTGATTTTCACTTAAATGGGGTATTCTCGAAGAAAAAACGCGTGATATTTGCTTAAATGGGGGATTTGCGAAGAAAAACTGCATGATTTTGGCATAAATGGGGGATTTGCGAAGAGAAAATGCGTGATATTCGCTTAAATGGCAGATTTCTGAAGAGAAAACGCGTGATTTTTCACTTAAATGGGGGATTCTCGAAAAGAAAACGCAGGATTATCGCTTAAATGGGGGATTTTCAAAGATAAAATGCATGATTTTCGCTTAAATGCGGGATTTGCATAGAGAAAACGCGTAATTGTTGCTTAAATGGGGGATTGCTGATGAGAAACCGTGTGATTTTCGCTTAAATGGGGGATTTCTGAAGAGAAAATGCGTGATTTTCACTTAAATGGGGTATTCTCGAAGAAAAAATGCGTGATATTCGCTTAAATGGGTGATTACCGAGGAGAAAATCATTATTTTAGCCTAAATGGGGGATTTTTGAAGAAAAAACGCATGATATTTGCTTAAATGTGGGATTTGCGAAGATAAATAGCGTGATATTCGATTAAACGGAGGATTTCCGAAAAGAAAACACGTCATTTTTGCTTAAATGGGGGATATGCTAAAAGAAAACGCGTGATTTTATGATGAAAAGGGAGATTTCCGAAAAGAAAACACGTGATTTTTGCTTAAATGGGGGATTTCCGAAGAGAAAACGCGTGATATTTGCCTGAATGTGGGATTCTCGGAGACAAAACGCGTGATATTCGATGAAAAGGGGGATTTCCGAAAAGAAAATCGTGATATTCGCTTAAATGGGGGATTTGCGAAAAGAAAACGCATGATTTTATGATGAAAAGGGAGATTTCCGAAGAGAAAACACGTGATTTTCGCTTAAATGGGGGATTTGCAAAGAAAAAATTCACGATTTTCGCTTAAATGGTGGATTTGCGAAGAGAAAACGCGTGATATTTGCTTAAATGTTGGATTCTCGGAGATAAAACAGTTGATATTCGATTAAATGGGGGTTTTCCGAAAAGAAAACGAGTGATTTTCGCTTAAATGGTGGTTCTCGAAGAGAAAATTCATGATTTTCGCTTAAATGGGGGATTTCCAAAGAGAAAATTTATCATTTTCACCTAAGAGGGGGATTTCCGAAGAGAAACTGCATGATATTCGCTTAAATTGGTGATTTCTGAGGAGAAAATTCATGATTTTCGCCTAAATGTGGTATTTCCGAAGAGAAAACGCGTGAGATTCACTTAAATGGGTGATTTCCGAAGAGAAAAAGCATGATTTTCGCTTAAATGGGGGATTTCCAAAGAGAAAACGCGTGATATTTGCTTAAATAGGGGATTCTCAGAGATAAAACGGTTGATATTCGATTAAATGGGGGTTTTCCGAAAAGAAAACACGTGATTTTCGCTTAAATGGGGGATTTCCAAAGAGAAAATGCCTGTTTTTCGCCTAAATGGGGTATTCTCAAAGAATAAACGCGTGATTTTCACTTAAATGGGGTATTCTCGAAGAAAAAACGCGTGATATTTGCTTAAATGGGGGATTTGCGAAGAAAAACTGCATGATTTTGGCATAAATGGGGGATTTGCGAAGAGAAAATGCGTGATATTCGCTTAAATGGCAGATTTCTGAAGAGAAAACGCGTGATTTTTCACTTAAATGGGGGATTCTCGAAAAGAAAACGCAGGATTATCGCTTAAATGGGGGATTTTCAAAGATAAAATGCATGATTTTCGCTTAAATGCGGGATTTGCATAGAGAAAACGCGTAATTGTTGCTTAAATGGGGGATTGCTGATGAGAAACCGTGTGATTTTCGCTTAAATGGGGGATTTCTGAAGAGAAAATGCGTGATTTTCACTTAAATGGGGTATTCTCGAAGAAAAAATGCGTGATATTCGCTTAAATGGGTGATTACCGAGGAGAAAATCATTATTTTAGCCTAAATGGGGGATTTTTGAAGAAAAAACGCATGATATTTGCTTAAATGTGGGATTTGCGAAGATAAATAGCGTGATATTCGATTAAACGGAGGATTTCCGAAAAGAAAACACGTCATTTTTGCTTAAATGGGGGATATGCTAAAAGAAAACGCGTGATTTTATGATGAAAAGGGAGATTTCCGAAAAGAAAACACGTGATTTTTGCTTAAATGGGGGATTTCCGAAGAGAAAACGCGTGATATTTGCCTGAATGTGGGATTCTCGGAGACAAAACGCGTGATATTCGATGAAAAGGGGGATTTCCGAAAAGAAAATCGTGATATTCGCTTAAATGGGGGATTTGCGAAAAGAAAACGCATGATTTTATGATGAAAAGGGAGATTTCCGAAGAGAAAACACGTGATTTTCGCTTAAATGGGGGATTTGCGAAGAGAAAACGCGTGATATTTGCTTAAATGTTGGATTCTCGGAGATAAAACAGTTGATATTCGATTAAATGGGGGTTTTCCGAAAAGAAAACGAGTGATTTTCGCTTAAATGGTGGTTCTCGAAGAGAAAATTCATGATTTTCGCTTAAATGGGGGATTTCCAAAGAGAAAATTTATCATTTTCACCTAAGAGGGGGATTTCCGAAGAGAAACTGCATGATATTCGCTTAAATTGGTGATTTCTGAGGAGAAAATTCATGATTTTCGCCTAAATGTGGTATTTCCGAAGAGAAAACGCGTGAGATTCACTTAAATGGGTGATTTCCGAAGAGAAAAAGCATGATTTTCGCTTAAATGGGGGATTTCCAAAGAGAAAACGCGTGATATTTGCTTAAATAGGGGATTCTCAGAGATAAAACGGTTGATATTCGATTAAATGGGGGGTTTTCCGAAAAGAAAACACGTGATTTTCGCTTAAATGGGGGATTTCCAAAGAGAAAATGCCTGTTTTTCGCCTAAATGGGGTATTCTCAAAGAATAAACGCGTGATTTTCACTTAAATGGGGTATTCTCGAAGAAAAAACGCGTGATATTTGCTTAAATGGGGGATTTGCGAAGAAAAACTGCATGATTTTGGCATAAATGGGGGATTTGCGAAGAGAAAATGCGTGATATTCGCTTAAATGGCAGATTTCTGAAGAGAAAACGCGTGATTTTTCACTTAAATGGGGGATTCTCGAAAAGAAAACGCAGGATTATCGCTTAAATGGGGGATTTTCAAAGATAAAATGCATGATTTTCGCTTAAATGCGGGATTTGCATAGAGAAAACGCGTAATTGTTGCTTAAATGGGGGATTGCTGATGAGAAACCGTGTGATTTTCGCTTAAATGGGGGATTTCTGAAGAGAAAATGCGTGATTTTCACTTAAATGGGGTATTCTCGAAGAAAAAATGCGTGATATTCGCTTAAATGGGTGATTACCGAGGAGAAAATCATTATTTTAGCCTAAATGGGGGATTTTTGAAGAAAAAACGCATGATATTTGCTTAAATGTGGGATTTGCGAAGATAAATAGCGTGATATTCGATTAAACGGAGGATTTCCGAAAAGAAAACACGTCATTTTTGCTTAAATGGGGGATATGCTAAAAGAAAACGCGTGATTTTATGATGAAAAGGGAGATTTCCGAAAAGAAAACACGTGATTTTTGCTTAAATGGGGGATTTCCGAAGAGAAAACGCGTGATATTTGCCTGAATGTGGGATTCTCGGAGACAAAACGCGTGATATTCGATGAAAAGGGGGATTTCCGAAAAGAAAATCGTGATATTCGCTTAAATGGGGGATTTGCGAAAAGAAAACGCATGATTTTATGATGAAAAGGGAGATTTCCGAAGAGAAAACACGTGATTTTCGCTTAAATGGGGGATTTGCGAAGAGAAAACGCGTGATATTTGCTTAAATGTTGGATTCTCGGAGATAAAACAGTTGATATTCGATTAAATGGGGGTTTTCCGAAAAGAAAACGAGTGATTTTCGCTTAAATGGTGGTTCTCGAAGAGAAAATTCATGATTTTCGCTTAAATGGGGGATTTCCAAAGAGAAAATTTATCATTTTCACCTAAGAGGGGGATTTCCGAAGAGAAACTGCATGATATTCGCTTAAATTGGTGATTTCTGAGGAGAAAATTCATGATTTTCGCCTAAATGTGGTATTTCCGAAGAGAAAACGCGTGAGATTCACTTAAATGGGTGATTTCCGAAGAGAAAAAGCATGATTTTCGCTTAAATGGGGGATTTCCAAAGAGAAAACGCGTGATATTTGCTTAAATAGGGGATTCTCAGAGATAAAACGGTTGATATTCGATTAAATGGGGGGTTTTCCGAAAAGAAAACACGTGATTTTCGCTTAAATGGGGGATTTCCAAAGAGAAAATGCCTGTTTTTCGCCTAAATGGGGTATTCTCAAAGAATAAACGCGTGATTTTCACTTAAATGGGGTATTCTCGAAGAAAAAACGCGTGATATTTGCTTAAATGGGGGATTTGCGAAGAAAAACTGCATGATTTTGGCATAAATGGGGGATTTGCGAAGAGAAAATGCGTGATATTCGCTTAAATGGCAGATTTCTGAAGAGAAAACGCGTGATTTTTCACTTAAATGGGGGATTCTCGAAAAGAAAACGCAGGATTATCGCTTAAATGGGGGATTTTCAAAGATAAAATGCATGATTTTCGCTTAAATGCGGGATTTGCATAGAGAAAACGCGTAATTGTTGCTTAAATGGGGGATTGCTGATGAGAAACCGTGTGATTTTCGCT
Organism: Gallus gallus; assembly: GCF_016699485.2. Taxonomy (NCBI): domain Eukaryota; kingdom Metazoa; phylum Chordata; class Aves; order Galliformes; family Phasianidae; genus Gallus; species Gallus gallus. The sequence goes on from NW_024095976.1 coordinate 55,307, forward strand.
TAAATGGGGGATTTCTGAAGAGAAAATGCGTGATTTTCACTTAAATGGGGTATTCTCGAAGAAAAAATGCGTGATATTCGCTTAAATGGGTGATTACCGAGGAGAAAATCATTATTTTAGCCTAAATGGGGGATTTTTGAAGAAAAAACGCATGATATTTGCTTAAATGTGGGATTTGCGAAGATAAATAGCGTGATATTCGATTAAACGGAGGATTTCCGAAAAGAAAACACGTCATTTTTGCTTAAATGGGGGATATGCTAAAAGAAAACGCGTGATTTTATGATGAAAAGGGAGATTTCCGAAAAGAAAACACGTGATTTTTGCTTAAATGGGGGATTTCCGAAGAGAAAACGCGTGATATTTGCCTGAATGTGGGATTCTCGGAGACAAAACGCGTGATATTCGATGAAAAGGGGGATTTCCGAAAAGAAAATCGTGATATTCGCTTAAATGGGGGATTTGCGAAAAGAAAACGCATGATTTTATGATGAAAAGGGAGATTTCCGAAGAGAAAACACGTGATTTTCGCTTAAATGGGGGATTTGCAAAGAAAAAATTCACGATTTTCGCTTAAATGGTGGATTTGCGAAGAGAAAACGCGTGATATTTGCTTAAATGTTGGATTCTCGGAGATAAAACAGTTGATATTCGATTAAATGGGGGTTTTCCGAAAAGAAAACGAGTGATTTTCGCTTAAATGGTGGTTCTCGAAGAGAAAATTCATGATTTTCGCTTAAATGGGGGATTTCCAAAGAGAAAATTTATCATTTTCACCTAAGAGGGGGATTTCCGAAGAGAAACTGCATGATATTCGCTTAAATTGGTGATTTCTGAGGAGAAAATTCATGATTTTCGCCTAAATGTGGTATTTCCGAAGAGAAAACGCGTGAGATTCACTTAAATGGGTGATTTCCGAAGAGAAAAAGCATGATTTTCGCTTAAATGGGGGATTTCCAAAGAGAAAACGCGTGATATTTGCTTAAATAGGGGATTCTCAGAGATAAAACGGTTGATATTCGATTAAATGGGGGGTTTTCCGAAAAGAAAACACGTGATTTTCGCTTAAATGGGGGATTTCCAAAGAGAAAATGCCTGTTTTTCGCCTAAATGGGGTATTCTCAAAGAATAAACGCGTGATTTTCACTTAAATGGGGTATTCTCGAAGAAAAAACGCGTGATATTTGCTTAAATGGGGGATTTGCGAAGAAAAACTGCATGATTTTGGCATAAATGGGGGATTTGCGAAGAGAAAATGCGTGATATTCGCTTAAATGGCAGATTTCTGAAGAGAAAACGCGTGATTTTTCACTTAAATGGGGGATTCTCGAAAAGAAAACGCAGGATTATCGCTTAAATGGGGGATTTTCAAAGATAAAATGCATGATTTTCGCTTAAATGCGGGATTTGCATAGAGAAAACGCGTAATTGTTGCTTAAATGGGGGATTGCTGATGAGAAACCGTGTGATTTTCGCTTAAATGGGGGATTTCTGAAGAGAAAATGCGTGATTTTCACTTAAATGGGGTATTCTCGAAGAAAAAATGCGTGATATTCGCTTAAATGGGTGATTACCGAGGAGAAAATCATTATTTTAGCCTAAATGGGGGATTTTTGAAGAAAAAACGCATGATATTTGCTTAAATGTGGGATTTGCGAAGATAAATAGCGTGATATTCGATTAAACGGAGGATTTCCGAAAAGAAAACACGTCATTTTTGCTTAAATGGGGGATATGCTAAAAGAAAACGCGTGATTTTATGATGAAAAGGGAGATTTCCGAAAAGAAAACACGTGATTTTTGCTTAAATGGGGGATTTCCGAAGAGAAAACGCGTGATATTTGCCTGAATGTGGGATTCTCGGAGACAAAACGCGTGATATTCGATGAAAAGGGGGATTTCCGAAAAGAAAATCGTGATATTCGCTTAAATGGGGGATTTGCGAAAAGAAAACGCATGATTTTATGATGAAAAGGGAGATTTCCGAAGAGAAAACACGTGATTTTCGCTTAAATGGGGGATTTGCAAAGAAAAAATTCACGATTTTCGCTTAAATGGTGGATTTGCGAAGAGAAAACGCGTGATATTTGCTTAAATGTTGGATTCTCGGAGATAAAACAGTTGATATTCGATTAAATGGGGGTTTTCCGAAAAGAAAACGAGTGATTTTCGCTTAAATGGTGGTTCTCGAAGAGAAAATTCATGATTTTCGCTTAAATGGGGGATTTCCAAAGAGAAAATTTATCATTTTCACCTAAGAGGGGGATTTCCGAAGAGAAACTGCATGATATTCGCTTAAATTGGTGATTTCTGAGGAGAAAATTCATGATTTTCGCCTAAATGTGGTATTTCCGAAGAGAAAACGCGTGAGATTCACTTAAATGGGTGATTTCCGAAGAGAAAAAGCATGATTTTCGCTTAAATGGGGGATTTCCAAAGAGAAAACGCGTGATATTTGCTTAAATAGGGGATTCTCAGAGATAAAACGGTTGATATTCGATTAAATGGGGGGTTTTCCGAAAAGAAAACACGTGATTTTCGCTTAAATGGGGGATTTCCAAAGAGAAAATGCCTGTTTTTCGCCTAAATGGGGTATTCTCAAAGAATAAACGCGTGATTTTCACTTAAATGGGGTATTCTCGAAGAAAAAACGCGTGATATTTGCTTAAATGGGGGATTTGCGAAGAAAAACTGCATGATTTTGGCATAAATGGGGGATTTGCGAAGAGAAAATGCGTGATATTCGCTTAAATGGCAGATTTCTGAAGAGAAAACGCGTGATTTTTCACTTAAATGGGGGATTCTCGAAAAGAAAACGCAGGATTATCGCTTAAATGGGGGATTTTCAAAGATAAAATGCATGATTTTCGCTTAAATGCGGGATTTGCATAGAGAAAACGCGTAATTGTTGCTTAAATGGGGGATTGCTGATGAGAAACCGTGTGATTTTCGCTTAAATGGGGGATTTCTGAAGAGAAAATGCGTGATTTTCACTTAAATGGGGTATTCTCGAAGAAAAAATGCGTGATATTCGCTTAAATGGGTGATTACCGAGGAGAAAATCATTATTTTAGCCTAAATGGGGGATTTTTGAAGAAAAAACGCATGATATTTGCTTAAATGTGGGATTTGCGAAGATAAATAGCGTGATATTCGATTAAACGGAGGATTTCCGAAAAGAAAACACGTCATTTTTGCTTAAATGGGGGATATGCTAAAAGAAAACGCGTGATTTTATGATGAAAAGGGAGATTTCCGAAAAGAAAACACGTGATTTTTGCTTAAATGGGGGATTTCCGAAGAGAAAACGCGTGATATTTGCCTGAATGTGGGATTCTCGGAGACAAAACGCGTGATATTCGATGAAAAGGGGGATTTCCGAAAAGAAAATCGTGATATTCGCTTAAATGGGGGATTTGCGAAAAGAAAACGCATGATTTTATGATGAAAAGGGAGATTTCCGAAGAGAAAACACGTGATTTTCGCTTAAATGGGGGATTTGCAAAGAAAAAATTCACGATTTTCGCTTAAATGGTGGATTTGCGAAGAGAAAACGCGTGATATTTGCTTAAATGTTGGATTCTCGGAGATAAAACAGTTGATATTCGATTAAATGGGGGTTTTCCGAAAAGAAAACGAGTGATTTTCGCTTAAATGGTGGTTCTCGAAGAGAAAATTCATGATTTTCGCTTAAATGGGGGATTTCCAAAGAGAAAATTTATCATTTTCACCTAAGAGGGGGATTTCCGAAGAGAAACTGCATGATATTCGCTTAAATTGGTGATTTCTGAGGAGAAAATTCATGATTTTCGCCTAAATGTGGTATTTCCGAAGAGAAAACGCGTGAGATTCACTTAAATGGGTGATTTCCGAAGAGAAAAAGCATGATTTTCGCTTAAATGGGGGATTTCCAAAGAGAAAACGCGTGATATTTGCTTAAATAGGGGATTCTCAGAGATAAAACGGTTGATATTCGATTAAATGGGGGGTTTTCCGAAAAGAAAACACGTGATTTTCGCTTAAATGGGGGATTTCCAAAGAGAAAATGCCTGTTTTTCGCCTAAATGGGGTATTCTCAAAGAATAAACGCGTGATTTTCACTTAAATGGGGTATTCTCGAAGAAAAAAACGCGTGATATTTGCTTAAATGGGGGATTTGCGAAGAAAAACTGCATGATTTTGGCATAAATGGGGGATTTGCGAAGAGAAAATGCGTGATATTCGCTTAAATGGCAGATTTCTGAAGAGAAAACGCGTGATTTTTCACTTAAATGGGGGATTCTCGAAAAGAAAACGCAGGATTATCGCTTAAATGGGGGATTTTCAAAGATAAAATGCATGATTTTCGCTTAAATGCGGGATTTGCATAGAGAAAACGCGTAATTGTTGCTTAAATGGGGGATTGCTGATGAGAAACCGTGTGATTTTCGCTTAAATGGGGGATTTCTGAAGAGAAAATGCGTGATTTTCACTTAAATGGGGTATTCTCGAAGAAAAAATGCGTGATATTCGCTTAAATGGGTGATTACCGAGGAGAAAATCATTATTTTAGCCTAAATGGGGGATTTTTGAAGAAAAAACGCATGATATTTGCTTAAATGTGGGATTTGCGAAGATAAATAGCGTGATATTCGATTAAACGGAGGATTTCCGAAAAGAAAACACGTCATTTTTGCTTAAATGGGGGATATGCTAAAAGAAAACGCGTGATTTTATGATGAAAAGGGAGATTTCCGAAAAGAAAACACGTGATTTTTGCTTAAATGGGGGATTTCCGAAGAGAAAACGCGTGATATTTGCCTGAATGTGGGATTCTCGGAGACAAAACGCGTGATATTCGATGAAAAGGGGGATTTCCGAAAAGAAAATCGTGATATTCGCTTAAATGGGGGATTTGCGAAAAGAAAACGCATGATTTTATGATGAAAAGGGAGATTTCCGAAGAGAAAACACGTGATTTTCGCTTAAATGGGGGATTTGCAAAGAAAAAATTCACGATTTTCGCTTAAATGGTGGATTTGCGAAGAGAAAACGCGTGATATTTGCTTAAATGTTGGATTCTCGGAGATAAAACAGTTGATATTCGATTAAATGGGGGTTTTCCGAAAAGAAAACGAGTGATTTTCGCTTAAATGGTGGTTCTCGAAGAGAAAATTCATGATTTTCGCTTAAATGGGGGATTTCCAAAGAGAAAATTTATCATTTTCACCTAAGAGGGGGATTTCCGAAGAGAAACTGCATGATATTCGCTTAAATTGGTGATTTCTGAGGAGAAAATTCATGATTTTCGCCTAAATGTGGTATTTCCGAAGAGAAAACGCGTGAGATTCACTTAAATGGGTGATTTCCGAAGAGAAAAAGCATGATTTTCGCTTAAATGGGGGATTTCCAAAGAGAAAACGCGTGATATTTGCTTAAATAGGGGATTCTCAGAGATAAAACGGTTGATATTCGATTAAATGGGGGGTTTTCCGAAAAGAAAACACGTGATTTTCGCTTAAATGGGGGATTTCCAAAGAGAAAATGCCTGTTTTTCGCCTAAATGGGGTATTCTCAAAGAATAAACGCGTGATTTTCACTTAAATGGGGTATTCTCGAAGAAAAAACGCGTGATATTTGCTTAAATGGGGGATTTGCGAAGAAAAACTGCATGATTTTGGCATAAATGGGGGATTTGCGAAGAGAAAATGCGTGATATTCGCTTAAATGGCAGATTTCTGAAGAGAAAACGCGTGATTTTTCACTTAAATGGGGGATTCTCGAAAAGAAAACGCAGGATTATCGCTTAAATGGGGGATTTTCAAAGATAAAATGCATGATTTTCGCTTAAATGCGGGATTTGCATAGAGAAAACGCGTAATTGTTGCTTAAATGGGGGATTGCTGATGAGAAACCGTGTGATTTTCGCTTAAATGGGGGATTTCTGAAGAGAAAATGCGTGATTTTCACTTAAATGGGGTATTCTCGAAAAAAAAATGCGTGATATTCGCTTAAATGGGTGATTACCGAGGAGAAAATCATTATTTTAGCCTAAATGGGGGATTTTTGAAGAAAAAACGCATGATATTTGCTTAAATGTGGGATTTGCGAAGATAAATAGCGTGATATTCGATTAAACGGAGGATTTCCGAAAAGAAAACACGTCATTTTTGCTTAAATGGGGGATATGCTAAAAGAAAACGCGTGATTTTATGATGAAAAGGGAGATTTCCGAAAAGAAAACACGTGATTTTTGCTTAAATGGGGGATTTCCGAAGAGAAAACGCGTGATATTTGCCTGAATGTGGGATTCTCGGAGACAAAACGCGTGATATTCGATGAAAAGGGGGATTTCCGAAAAGAAAATCGTGATATTCGCTTAAATGGGGGATTTGCGAAAAGAAAACGCATGATTTTATGATGAAAAGGGAGATTTCCGAAGAGAAAACACGTGATTTTCGCTTAAATGGGGGATTTGCAAAGAAAAAATTCACGATTTTCGCTTAAATGGTGGATTTGCGAAGAGAAAACGCGTGATATTTGCTTAAATGTTGGATTCTCGGAGATAAAACAGTTGATATTCGATTAAATGGGGGTTTTCCGAAAAGAAAACGAGTGATTTTCGCTTAAATGGTGGTTCTCGAAGAGAAAATTCATGATTTTCGCTTAAATGGGGGATTTCCAAAGAGAAAATTTATCATTTTCACCTAAGAGGGGGATTTCCGAAGAGAAACTGCATGATATTCGCTTAAATTGGTGATTTCTGAGGAGAAAATTCATGATTTTCGCCTAAATGTGGTATTTCCGAAGAGAAAACGCGTGAGATTCACTTAAATGGGTGATTTCCGAAGAGAAAAAGCATGATTTTCGCTTAAATGGGGGATTTCCAAAGAGAAAACGCGTGATATTTGCTTAAATAGGGGATTCTCAGAGATAAAACGGTTGATATTCGATTAAATGGGGGGTTTTCCGAAAAGAAAACACGTGATTTTCGCTTAAATGGGGGATTTCCAAAGAGAAAATGCCTGTTTTTCGCCTAAATGGGGTATTCTCAAAGAATAAACGCGTGATTTTCACTTAAATGGGGTATTCTCGAAGAAAAAACGCGTGATATTTGCTTAAATGGGGGATTTGCGAAGAAAAACTGCATGATTTTGGCATAAATGGGGGATTTGCGAAGAGAAAATGCGTGATATTCGCTTAAATGGCAGATTTCTGAAGAGAAAACGCGTGATTTTTCACTTAAATGGGGGATTCTCGAAAAGAAAACGCAGGATTATCGCTTAAATGGGGGATTTTCAAAGATAAAATGCATGATTTTCGCTTAAATGCGGGATTTGCATAGAGAAAACGCGTAATTGTTGCTTAAATGGGGGATTGCTGATGAGAAACCGTGTGATTTTCGCTTAAATGGGGGATTTCTGAAGAGAAAATGCGTGATTTTCACTTAAATGGGGTATTCTCGAAGAAAAAATGCGTGATATTCGCTTAAATGGGTGATTACCGAGGAGAAAATCATTATTTTAGCCTAAATGGGGGATTTTTGAAGAAAAAACGCATGATATTTGCTTAAATGTGGGATTTGCGAAGATAAATAGCGTGATATTCGATTAAACGGAGGATTTCCGAAAAGAAAACACGTCATTTTTGCTTAAATGGGGGATATGCTAAAAGAAAACGCGTGATTTTATGATGAAAAGGGAGATTTCCGAAAAGAAAACACGTGATTTTTGCTTAAATGGGGGATTTCCGAAGAGAAAACGCGTGATATTTGCCTGAATGTGGGATTCTCGGAGACAAAACGCGTGATATTCGATGAAAAGGGGGATTTCCGAAAAGAAAATCGTGATATTCGCTTAAATGGGGGATTTGCGAAAAGAAAACGCATGATTTTATGATGAAAAGGGAGATTTCCGAAGAGAAAACACGTGATTTTCGCTTAAATGGGGGATTTGCAAAGAAAAAATTCACGATTTTCGCTTAAATGGTGGATTTGCGAAGAGAAAACGCGTGATATTTGCTTAAATGTTGGATTCTCGGAGATAAAACAGTTGATATTCGATTAAATGGGGGTTTTCCGAAAAGAAAACGAGTGATTTTCGCTTAAATGGTGGTTCTCGAAGAGAAAATTCATGATTTTCGCTTAAATGGGGGATTTCCAAAGAGAAAATTTATCATTTTCACCTAAGAGGGGGATTTCCGAAGAGAAACTGCATGATATTCGCTTAAATTGGTGATTTCTGAGGAGAAAATTCATGATTTTCGCCTAAATGTGGTATTTCCGAAGAGAAAACGCGTGAGATTCACTTAAATGGGTGATTTCCGAAGAGAAAAAGCATGATTTTCGCTTAAATGGGGGATTTCCAAAGAGAAAACGCGTGATATTTGCTTAAATAGGGGATTCTCAGAGATAAAACGGTTGATATTCGATTAAATGGGGGTTTTCCGAAAAGAAAACACGTGATTTTCGCTTAAATGGGGGATTTCCAAAGAGAAAATGCCTGTTTTTCGCCTAAATGGGGTATTCTCAAAGAATAAACGCGTGATTTTCACTTAAATGGGGTATTCTCGAAGAAAAAACGCGTGATATTTGCTTAAATGGGGGATTTGCGAAGAAAAACTGCATGATTTTGGCATAAATGGGGGATTTGCGAAGAGAAAATGCGTGATATTCGCTTAAATGGCAGATTTCTGAAGAGAAAACGCGTGATTTTTCACTTAAATGGGGGATTCTCGAAAAGAAAACGCAGGATTATCGCTTAAATGGGGGATTTTCAAAGATAAAATGCATGATTTTCGCTTAAATGCGGGATTTGCATAGAGAAAACGCGTAATTGTTGCTTAAATGGGGGATTGCTGATGAGAAACCGTGTGATTTTCGCTTAAATGGGGGATTTCTGAAGAGAAAATGCGTGATTTTCACTTAAATGGGGTATTCTCGAAGAAAAAATGCGTGATATTCGCTTAAATGGGTGATTACCGAGGAGAAAATCATTATTTTAGCCTAAATGGGGGATTTTTGAAGAAAAAACGCATGATATTTGCTTAAATGTGGGATTTGCGAAGATAAATAGCGTGATATTCGATTAAACGGAGGATTTCCGAAAAGAAAACACGTCATTTTTGCTTAAATGGGGGATATGCTAAAAGAAAACGCGTGATTTTATGATGAAAAGGGAGATTTCCGAAAAGAAAACACGTGATTTTTGCTTAAATGGGGGATTTCCGAAGAGAAAACGCGTGATATTTGCCTGAATGTGGGATTCTCGGAGACAAAACGCGTGATATTCGATGAAAAGGGGGATTTCCGAAAAGAAAATCGTGATATTCGCTTAAATGGGGGATTTGCGAAAAGAAAACGCATGATTTTATGATGAAAAGGGAGATTTCCGAAGAGAAAACACGTGATTTTCGCTTAAATGGGGGATTTGCAAAGAAAAAATTCACGATTTTCGCTTAAATGGTGGATTTGCGAAGAGAAAACGCGTGATATTTGCTTAAATGTTGGATTCTCGGAGATAAAACAGTTGATATTCGATTAAATGGGGGTTTTCCGAAAAGAAAACGAGTGATTTTCGCTTAAATGGTGGTTCTCGAAGAGAAAATTCATGATTTTCGCTTAAATGGGGGATTTCCAAAGAGAAAATTTATCATTTTCACCTAAGAGGGGGATTTCCGAAGAGAAACTGCATGATATTCGCTTAAATTGGTGATTTCTGAGGAGAAAATTCATGATTTTCGCCTAAATGTGGTATTTCCGAAGAGAAAACGCGTGAGATTCACTTAAATGGGTGATTTCCGAAGAGAAAAAGCATGATTTTCGCTTAAATGGGGGATTTCCAAAGAGAAAACGCGTGATATTTGCTTAAATAGGGGATTCTCAGAGATAAAACGGTTGATATTCGATTAAATGGGGGGTTTTCCGAAAAGAAAACACGTGATTTTCGCTTAAATGGGGGATTTCCAAAGAGAAAATGCCTGTTTTTCGCCTAAATGGGGTATTCTCAAAGAATAAACGCGTGATTTTCACTTAAATGGGGTATTCTCGAAGAAAAAACGCGTGATATTTGCTTAAATGGGGGATTTGCGAAGAAAAACTGCATGATTTTGGCATAAATGGGGGATTTGCGAAGAGAAAATGCGTGATATTCGCTTAAATGGCAGATTTCTGAAGAGAAAACGCGTGATTTTTCACTTAAATGGGGGATTCTCGAAAAGAAAACGCAGGATTATCGCTTAAATGGGGGATTTTCAAAGATAAAATGCATGATTTTCGCTTAAATGCGGGATTTGCATAGAGAAAACGCGTAATTGTTGCTTAAATGGGGGATTGCTGATGAGAAACCGTGTGATTTTCGCTTAAATGGGGGATTTCTGAAGAGAAAATGCGTGATTTTCACTTAAATGGGGTATTCTCGAAGAAAAAATGCGTGATATTCGCTTAAATGGGTGATTACCGAGGAGAAAATCATTATTTTAGCCTAAATGGGGGATTTTTGAAGAAAAAACGCATGATATTTGCTTAAATGTGGGATTTGCGAAGATAAATAGCGTGATATTCGATTAAACGGAGGATTTCCGAAAAGAAAACACGTCATTTTTGCTTAAATGGGGGATATGCTAAAAGAAAACGCGTGATTTTATGATGAAAAGGGAGATTTCCGAAAAGAAAACACGTGATTTTTGCTTAAATGGGGGATTTCCGAAGAGAAAACGCGTGATATTTGCCTGAATGTGGGATTCTCGGAGACAAAACGCGTGATATTCGATGAAAAGGGGGATTTCCGAAAAGAAAATCGTGATATTCGCTTAAATGGGGGATTTGCGAAAAGAAAACGCATGATTTTATGATGAAAAGGGAGATTTCCGAAGAGAAAACACGTGATTTTCGCTTAAATGGGGGATTTGCAAAGAAAAAATTCACGATTTTCGCTTAAATGGTGGATTTGCGAAGAGAAAACGCGTGATATTTGCTTAAATGTTGGATTCTCGGAGATAAAACAGTTGATATTCGATTAAATGGGGGTTTTCCGAAAAGAAAACGAGTGATTTTCGCTTAAATGGTGGTTCTCGAAGAGAAAATTCATGATTTTCGCTTAAATGGGGGATTTCCAAAGAGAAAATTTATCATTTTCACCTAAGAGGGGGATTTCCGAAGAGAAACTGCATGATATTCGCTTAAATTGGTGATTTCTGAGGAGAAAATTCATGATTTTCGCCTAAATGTGGTATTTCCGAAGAGAAAACGCGTGAGATTCACTTAAATGGGTGATTTCCGAAGAGAAAAAGCATGATTTTCGCTTAAATGGGGGATTTCCAAAGAGAAAACGCGTGATATTTGCTTAAATAGGGGATTCTCAGAGATAAAACGGTTGATATTCGATTAAATGGGGGGTTTTCCGAAAAGAAAACACGTGATTTTCGCTTAAATGGGGGATTTCCAAAGAGAAAATGCCTGTTTTTCGCCTAAATGGGGTATTCTCAAAGAATAAACGCGTGATTTTCACTTAAATGGGGTATTCTCGAAGAAAAAACGCGTGATATTTGCTTAAATGGGGGATTTGCGAAGAAAAACTGCATGATTTTGGCATAAATGGGGGATTTGCGAAGAGAAAATGCGTGATATTCGCTTAAATGGCAGATTTCTGAAGAGAAAACGCGTGATTTTTCACTTAAATGGGGGATTCTCGAAAAGAAAACGCAGGATTATCGCTTAAATGGGGGATTTTCAAAGATAAAATGCATGATTTTCGCTTAAATGCGGGATTTGCATAGAGAAAACGCGTAATTGTTGCTTAAATGGGGGATTGCTGATGAGAAACCGTGTGATTTTCGCTTAAATGGGGGATTTCTGAAGAGAAAATGCGTGATTTTCACTTAAATGGGGTATTCTCGAAGAAAAAATGCGTGATATTCGCTTAAATGGGTGATTACCGAGGAGAAAATCATTATTTTAGCCTAAATGGGGGATTTTTGAAGAAAAAACGCATGATATTTGCTTAAATGTGGGATTTGCGAAGATAAATAGCGTGATATTCGATTAAACGGAGGATTTCCGAAAAGAAAACACGTCATTTTTGCTTAAATGGGGGATATGCTAAAAGAAAACGCGTGATTTTATGATGAAAAGGGAGATTTCCGAAAAGAAAACACGTGATTTTTGCTTAAATGGGGGATTTCCGAAGAGAAAACGCGTGATATTTGCCTGAATGTGGGATTCTCGGAGACAAAACGCGTGATATTCGATGAAAAGGGGGATTTCCGAAAAGAAAATCGTGATATTCGCTTAAATGGGGGATTTGCGAAAAGAAAACGCATGATTTTATGATGAAAAGGGAGATTTCCGAAGAGAAAACACGTGATTTTCGCTTAAATGGGGGATTTGCAAAGAAAAAATTCACGATTTTCGCTTAAATGGTGGATTTGCGAAGAGAAAACGCGTGATATTTGCTTAAATGTTGGATTCTCGGAGATAAAACAGTTGATATTCGATTAAATGGGGGTTTTCCGAAAAGAAAACGAGTGATTTTCGCTTAAATGGTGGTTCTCGAAGAGAAAATTCATGATTTTCGCTTAAATGGGGGATTTCCAAAGAGAAAATTTATCATTTTCACCTAAGAGGGGGATTTCCGAAGAGAAACTGCATGATATTCGCTTAAATTGGTGATTTCTGAGGAGAAAATTCATGATTTTCGCCTAAATGTGGTATTTCCGAAGAGAAAACGCGTGAGATTCACTTAAATGGGTGATTTCCGAAGAGAAAAAGCATGATTTTCGCTTAAATGGGGGATTTCCAAAGAGAAAACGCGTGATATTTGCTTAAATAGGGGATTCTCAGAGATAAAACGGTTGATATTCGATTAAATGGGGGGTTTTCCGAAAAGAAAACACGTGATTTTCGCTTAAATGGGGGATTTCCAAAGAGAAAATGCCTGTTTTTCGCCTAAATGGGGTATTCTCAAAGAATAAACGCGTGATTTTCACTTAAATGGGGTATTCTCGAAGAAAAAAACGCGTGATATTTGCTTAAATGGGGGATTTGCGAAGAAAAACTGCATGATTTTGGCATAAATGGGGGATTTGCGAAGAGAAAATGCGTGATATTCGCTTAAATGGCAGATTTCTGAAGAGAAAACGCGTGATTTTTCACTTAAATGGGGGATTCTCGAAAAGAAAACGCAGGATTATCGCTTAAATGGGGGATTTTCAAAGATAAAATGCATGATTTTCGCTTAAATGCGGGATTTGCATAGAGAAAACGCGTAATTGTTGCTTAAATGGGGGATTGCTGATGAGAAACCGTGTGATTTTCGCTTAAATGGGGGATTTCTGAAGAGAAAATGCGTGATTTTCACTTAAATGGGGTATTCTCGAAGAAAAAATGCGTGATATTCGCTTAAATGGGTGATTACCGAGGAGAAAATCATTATTTTAGCCTAAATGGGGGATTTTTGAAGAAAAAACGCATGATATTTGCTTAAATGTGGGATTTGCGAAGATAAATAGCGTGATATTCGATTAAACGGAGGATTTCCGAAAAGAAAACACGTCATTTTTGCTTAAATGGGGGATATGCTAAAAGAAAACGCGTGATTTTATGATGAAAAGGGAGATTTCCGAAAAGAAAACACGTGATTTTTGCTTAAATGGGGGATTTCCGAAGAGAAAACGCGTGATATTTGCCTGAATGTGGGATTCTCGGAGACAAAACGCGTGATATTCGATGAAAAGGGGGATTTCCGAAAAGAAAATCGTGATATTCGCTTAAATGGGGGATTTGCGAAAAGAAAACGCATGATTTTATGATGAAAAGGGAGATTTCCGAAGAGAAAACACGTGATTTTCGCTTAAATGGGGGATTTGCAAAGAAAAAATTCACGATTTTCGCTTAAATGGTGGATTTGCGAAGAGAAAACGCGTGATATTTGCTTAAATGTTGGATTCTCGGAGATAAAACAGTTGATATTCGATTAAATGGGGGTTTTCCGAAAAGAAAACGAGTGATTTTCGCTTAAATGGTGGTTCTCGAAGAGAAAATTCATGATTTTCGCTTAAATGGGGGATTTCCAAAGAGAAAATTTATCATTTTCACCTAAGAGGGGGATTTCCGAAGAGAAACTGCATGATATTCGCTTAAATTGGTGATTTCTGAGGAGAAAATTCATGATTTTCGCCTAAATGTGGTATTTCCGAAGAGAAAACGCGTGAGATTCACTTAAATGGGTGATTTCCGAAGAGAAAAAGCATGATTTTCGCTTAAATGGGGGATTTCCAAAGAGAAAACGCGTGATATTTGCTTAAATAGGGGATTCTCAGAGATAAAACGGTTGATATTCGATTAAATGGGGGGTTTTCCGAAAAGAAAACACGTGATTTTCGCTTAAATGGGGGATTTCCAAAGAGAAAATGCCTGTTTTTCGCCTAAATGGGGTATTCTCAAAGAATAAACGCGTGATTTTCACTTAAATGGGGTATTCTCGAAGAAAAAACGCGTGATATTTGCTTAAATGGGGGATTTGCGAAGAAAAACTGCATGATTTTGGCATAAATGGGGGATTTGCGAAGAGAAAATGCGTGATATTCGCTTAAATGGCAGATTTCTGAAGAGAAAACGCGTGATTTTTCACTTAAATGGGGGATTCTCGAAAAGAAAACGCAGGATTATCGCTTAAATGGGGGATTTTCAAAGATAAAATGCATGATTTTCGCTTAAATGCGGGATTTGCATAGAGAAAACGCGTAATTGTTGCTTAAATGGGGGATTGCTGATGAGAAACCGTGTGATTTTCGCTTAAATGGGGGATTTCTGAAGAGAAAATGCGTGATTTTCACTTAAATGGGGTATTCTCGAAGAAAAAATGCGTGATATTCGCTTAAATGGGTGATTACCGAGGAGAAAATCATTATTTTAGCCTAAATGGGGGATTTTTGAAGAAAAAACGCATGATATTTGCTTAAATGTGGGATTTGCGAAGATAAATAGCGTGATATTCGATTAAACGGAGGATTTCCGAAAAGAAAACACGTCATTTTTGCTTAAATGGGGGATATGCTAAAAGAAAACGCGTGATTTTATGATGAAAAGGGAGATTTCCGAAAAGAAAACACGTGATTTTTGCTTAAATGGGGGATTTCCGAAGAGAAAACGCGTGATATTTGCCTGAATGTGGGATTCTCGGAGACAAAACGCGTGATATTCGATGAAAAGGGGGATTTCCGAAAAGAAAATCGTGATATTCGCTTAAATGGGGGATTTGCGAAAAGAAAACGCATGATTTTATGATGAAAAGGGAGATTTCCGAAGAGAAAACACGTGATTTTCGCTTAAATGGGGGATTTGCAAAGAAAAAATTCACGATTTTCGCTTAAATGGTGGATTTGCGAAGAGAAAACGCGTGATATTTGCTTAAATGTTGGATTCTCGGAGATAAAACAGTTGATATTCGATTAAATGGGGGTTTTCCGAAAAGAAAACGAGTGATTTTCGCTTAAATGGTGGTTCTCGAAGAGAAAATTCATGATTTTCGCTTAAATGGGGGATTTCCAAAGAGAAAATTTATCATTTTCACCTAAGAGGGGGATTTCCGAAGAGAAACTGCATGATATTCGCTTAAATTGGTGATTTCTGAGGAGAAAATTCATGATTTTCGCCTAAATGTGGTATTTCCGAAGAGAAAACGCGTGAGATTCACTTAAATGGGTGATTTCCGAAGAGAAAAAGCATGATTTTCGCTTAAATGGGGGATTTCCAAAGAGAAAACGCGTGATATTTGCTTAAATAGGGGATTCTCAGAGATAAAACGGTTGATATTCGATTAAATGGGGGGTTTTCCGAAAAGAAAACACGTGATTTTCGCTTAAATGGGGGATTTCCAAAGAGAAAATGCCTGTTTTTCGCCTAAATGGGGTATTCTCAAAGAATAAACGCGTGATTTTCACTTAAATGGGGTATTCTCGAAGAAAAAACGCGTGATATTTGCTTAAATGGGGGATTTGCGAAGAAAAACTGCATGATTTTGGCATAAATGGGGGATTTGCGAAGAGAAAATGCGTGATATTCGCTTAAATGGCAGATTTCTGAAGAGAAAACGCGTGATTTTTCACTTAAATGGGGGATTCTCGAAAAGAAAACGCAGGATTATCGCTTAAATGGGGGATTTTCAAAGATAAAATGCATGATTTTCGCTTAAATGCGGGATTTGCATAGAGAAAACGCGTAATTGTTGCTTAAATGGGGGATTGCTGATGAGAAACCGTGTGATTTTCGCTTAAATGGGGGATTTCTGAAGAGAAAATGCGTGATTTTCACTTAAATGGGGTATTCTCGAAGAAAAAATGCGTGATATTCGCTTAAATGGGTGATTACCGAGGAGAAAATCATTATTTTAGCCTAAATGGGGGATTTTTGAAGAAAAAACGCATGATATTTGCTTAAATGTGGGATTTGCGAAGATAAATAGCGTGATATTCGATTAAACGGAGGATTTCCGAAAAGAAAACACGTCATTTTTGCTTAAATGGGGGATATGCTAAAAGAAAACGCGTGATTTTATGATGAAAAGGGAGATTTCCGAAAAGAAAACACGTGATTTTTGCTTAAATGGGGGATTTCCGAAGAGAAAACGCGTGATATTTGCCTGAATGTGGGATTCTCGGAGACAAAACGCGTGATATTCGATGAAAAGGGGGATTTCCGAAAAGAAAATCGTGATATTCGCTTAAATGGGGGATTTGCGAAAAGAAAACGCATGATTTTATGATGAAAAGGGAGATTTCCGAAGAGAAAACACGTGATTTTCGCTTAAATGGGGGATTTGCAAAGAAAAAATTCACGATTTTCGCTTAAATGGTGGATTTGCGAAGAGAAAACGCGTGATATTTGCTTAAATGTTGGATTCTCGGAGATAAAACAGTTGATATTCGATTAAATGGGGGTTTTCCGAAAAGAAAACGAGTGATTTTCGCTTAAATGGTGGTTCTCGAAGAGAAAATTCATGATTTTCGCTTAAATGGGGGATTTCCAAAGAGAAAATTTATCATTTTCACCTAAGAGGGGGATTTCCGAAGAGAAACTGCATGATATTCGCTTAAATTGGTGATTTCTGAGGAGAAAATTCATGATTTTCGCCTAAATGTGGTATTTCCGAAGAGAAAACGCGTGAGATTCACTTAAATGGGTGATTTCCGAAGAGAAAAAGCATGATTTTCGCTTAAATGGGGGATTTCCAAAGAGAAAACGCGTGATATTTGCTTAAATAGGGGATTCTCAGAGATAAAACGGTTGATATTCGATTAAATGGGGGGTTTTCCGAAAAGAAAACACGTGATTTTCGCTTAAATGGGGGATTTCCAAAGAGAAAATGCCTGTTTTTCGCCTAAATGGGGTATTCTCAAAGAATAAACGCGTGATTTTCACTTAAATGGGGTATTCTCGAAGAAAAAACGCGTGATATTTGCTTAAATGGGGGATTTGCGAAGAAAAACTGCATGATTTTGGCATAAATGGGGGATTTGCGAAGAGAAAATGCGTGATATTCGCTTAAATGGCAGATTTCTGAAGAGAAAACGCGTGATTTTTCACTTAAATGGGGGATTCTCGAAAAGAAAACGCAGGATTATCGCTTAAATGGGGGATTTTCAAAGATAAAATGCATGATTTTCGCTTAAATGCGGGATTTGCATAGAGAAAACGCGTAATTGTTGCTTAAATGGGGGATTGCTGATGAGAAACCGTGTGATTTTCGCTTAAATGGGGGATTTCTGAAGAGAAAATGCGTGATTTTCACTTAAATGGGGTATTCTCGAAGAAAAAATGCGTGATATTCGCTTAAATGGGTGATTACCGAGGAGAAAATCATTATTTTAGCCTAAATGGGGGATTTTTGAAGAAAAAACGCATGATATTTGCTTAAATGTGGGATTTGCGAAGATAAATAGCGTGATATTCGATTAAACGGAGGATTTCCGAAAAGAAAACACGTCATTTTTGCTTAAATGGGGGATATGCTAAAAGAAAACGCGTGATTTTATGATGAAAAGGGAGATTTCCGAAAAGAAAACACGTGATTTTTGCTTAAATGGGGGATTTCCGAAGAGAAAACGCGTGATATTTGCCTGAATGTGGGATTCTCGGAGACAAAACGCGTGATATTCGATGAAAAGGGGATTTCCGAAAAGAAAATCGTGATATTCGCTTAAATGGGGGATTTGCGAAAAGAAAACGCATGATTTTATGATGAAAAGGGAGATTTCCGAAGAGAAAACACGTGATTTTCGCTTAAATGGGGGATTTGCAAAGAAAAAATTCACGATTTTCGCTTAAATGGTGGATTTGCGAAGAGAAAACGCGTGATATTTGCTTAAATGTTGGATTCTCGGAGATAAAACAGTTGATATTCGATTAAATGGGGGTTTTCCGAAAAGAAAACGAGTGATTTTCGCTTAAATGGTGGTTCTCGAAGAGAAAATTCATGATTTTCGCTTAAATGGGGGATTTCCAAAGAGAAAATTTATCATTTTCACCTAAGAGGGGGATTTCCGAAGAGAAACTGCATGATATTCGCTTAAATTGGTGATTTCTGAGGAGAAAATTCATGATTTTCGCCTAAATGTGGTATTTCCGAAGAGAAAACGCGTGAGATTCACTTAAATGGGTGATTTCCGAAGAGAAAAAGCATGATTTTCGCTTAAATGGGGGATTTCCAAAGAGAAAACGCGTGATATTTGCTTAAATAGGGGATTCTCAGAGATAAAACGGTTGATATTCGATTAAATGGGGGGTTTTCCGAAAAGAAAACACGTGATTTTCGCTTAAATGGGGGATTTCCAAAGAGAAAATGCCTGTTTTTCGCCTAAATGGGGTATTCTCAAAGAATAAACGCGTGATTTTCACTTAAATGGGGTATTCTCGAAGAAAAAACGCGTGATATTTGCTTAAATGGGGGATTTGCGAAGAAAAACTGCATGATTTTGGCATAAATGGGGGATTTGCGAAGAGAAAATGCGTGATATTCGCTTAAATGGCAGATTTCTGAAGAGAAAACGCGTGATTTTTCACTTAAATGGGGGATTCTCGAAAAGAAAACGCAGGATTATCGCTTAAATGGGGGATTTTCAAAGATAAAATGCATGATTTTCGCTTAAATGCGGGATTTGCATAGAGAAAACGCGTAATTGTTGCTTAAATGGGGGATTGCTGATGAGAAACCGTGTGATTTTCGCTTAAATGGGGGATTTCTGAAGAGAAAATGCGTGATTTTCACTTAAATGGGGTATTCTCGAAGAAAAAATGCGTGATATTCGCTTAAATGGGTGATTACCGAGGAGAAAATCATTATTTTAGCCTAAATGGGGGATTTTTGAAGAAAAAACGCATGATATTTGCTTAAATGTGGGATTTGCGAAGATAAATAGCGTGATATTCGATTAAACGGAGGATTTCCGAAAAGAAAACACGTCATTTTTGCTTAAATGGGGGATATGCTAAAAGAAAACGCGTGATTTTATGATGAAAAGGGAGATTTCCGAAAAGAAAACACGTGATTTTTGCTTAAATGGGGGATTTCCGAAGAGAAAACGCGTGATATTTGCCTGAATGTGGGATTCTCGGAGACAAAACGCGTGATATTCGATGAAAAGGGGGATTTCGAAAAGAAAATCGTGATATTTCGCTTAAATGGGGGATTTGCAAAGAAAAAATTCACGATTTTCGCTTAAATGGTGGATTTGCGAAGAGAAAACGCGTGATATTTGCTTAAATGTTGGATTCTCGGAGATAAAACAGTTGATATTCGATTAAATGGGGGTTTTCCGAAAAGAAAACGAGTGATTTTCGCTTAAATGGTGGTTCTCGAAGAGAAAATTCATGATTTTCGCTTAAATGGGGGATTTCCAAAGAGAAAATTTATCATTTTCACCTAAGAGGGGGATTTCCGAAGAGAAACTGCATGATATTCGCTTAAATTGGTGATTTCTGAGGAGAAAATTCATGATTTTCGCCTAAATGTGGTATTTCCGAAGAGAAAACGCGTGAGATTCACTTAAATGGGTGATTTCCGAAGAGAAAAAGCATGATTTTCGCTTAAATGGGGGATTTCCAAAGAGAAAACGCGTGATATTTGCTTAAATAGGGGATTCTCAGAGATAAAACGGTTGATATTCGATTAAATGGGGGGTTTTCCGAAAAGAAAACACGTGATTTTCGCTTAAATGGGGGATTTCCAAAGAGAAAATGCCTGTTTTTCGCCTAAATGGGGTATTCTCAAAGAATAAACGCGTGATTTTCACTTAAATGGGGTATTCTCGAAGAAAAAACGCGTGATATTTGCTTAAATGGGGGATTTGCGAAGAAAAACTGCATGATTTTGGCATAAATGGGGGATTTGCGAAGAGAAAATGCGTGATATTCGCTTAAATGGCAGATTTCTGAAGAGAAAACGCGTGATTTTTCACTTAAATGGGGGATTCTCGAAAAGAAAACGCAGGATTATCGCTTAAATGGGGGATTTTCAAAGATAAAATGCATGATTTTCGCTTAAATGCGGGATTTGCATAGAGAAAACGCGTAATTGTTGCTTAAATGGGGGATTGCTGATGAGAAACCGTGTGATTTTCGCTTAAATGGGGGATTTCTGAAGAGAAAATGCGTGATTTTCACTTAAATGGGGTATTCTCGAAGAAAAAATGCGTGATATTCGCTTAAATGGGTGATTACCGAGGAGAAAATCATTATTTTAGCCTAAATGGGGGATTTTTGAAGAAAAAACGCATGATATTTGCTTAAATGTGGGATTTGCGAAGATAAATAGCGTGATATTCGATTAAACGGAGGATTTCCGAAAAGAAAACACGTCATTTTTGCTTAAATGGGGGATATGCTAAAAGAAAACGCGTGATTTTATGATGAAAAGGGAGATTTCCGAAAAGAAAACACGTGATTTTTGCTTAAATGGGGGATTTCCGAAGAGAAAACGCGTGATATTTGCCTGAATGTGGGATTCTCGGAGACAAAACGCGTGATATTCGATGAAAAGGGGGATTTCCGAAAAGAAAATCGTGATATTCGCTTAAATGGGGGATTTGCGAAAAGAAAACGCATGATTTTATGATGAAAAGGGAGATTTCCGAAGAGAAAACACGTGATTTTCGCTTAAATGGGGGATTTGCAAAGAAAAAATTCACGATTTTCGCTTAAATGGTGGATTTGCGAAGAGAAAACGCGTGATATTTGCTTAAATGTTGGATTCTCGGAGATAAAACAGTTGATATTCGATTAAATGGGGGTTTTCCGAAAAGAAAACGAGTGATTTTCGCTTAAATGGTGGTTCTCGAAGAGAAAATTCATGATTTTCGCTTAAATGGGGGATTTCCAAAGAGAAAATTTATCATTTTCACCTAAGAGGGGGATTTCCGAAGAGAAACTGCATGATATTCGCTTAAATTGGTGATTTCTGAGGAGAAAATTCATGATTTTCGCCTAAATGTGGTATTTCCGAAGAGAAAACGCGTGAGATTCACTTAAATGGGTGATTTCCGAAGAGAAAAAGCATGATTTTCGCTTAAATGGGGGATTTCCAAAGAGAAAACGCGTGATATTTGCTTAAATAGGGGATTCTCAGAGATAAAACGGTTGATATTCGATTAAATGGGGGTTTTCCGAAAAGAAAACACGTGATTTTCGCTTAAATGGGGGATTTCCAAAGAGAAAATGCCTGTTTTTCGCCTAAATGGGGTATTCTCAAAGAATAAACGCGTGATTTTCACTTAAATGGGGTATTCTCGAAGAAAAAAACGCGTGATATTTGCTTAAATGGGGGATTTGCGAAGAAAAACTGCATGATTTTGGCATAAATGGGGGATTTGCGAAGAGAAAATGCGTGATATTCGCTTAAATGGCAGATTTCTGAAGAGAAAACGCGTGATTTTTCACTTAAATGGGGGATTCTCGAAAAGAAAACGCAGGATTATCGCTTAAATGGGGGATTTTCAAAGATAAAATGCATGATTTTCGCTTAAATGCGGGATTTGCATAGAGAAAACGCGTAATTGTTGCTTAAATGGGGGATTGCTGATGAGAAACCGTGTGATTTTCGCTTAAATGGGGGATTTCTGAAGAGAAAATGCGTGATTTTCACTTAAATGGGGTATTCTCGAAGAAAAAATGCGTGATATTCGCTTAAATGGGTGATTACCGAGGAGAAAATCATTATTTTAGCCTAAATGGGGGATTTTTGAAGAAAAAACGCATGATATTTGCTTAAATGTGGGATTTGCGAAGATAAATAGCGTGATATTCGATTAAACGGAGGATTTCCGAAAAGAAAACACGTCATTTTTGCTTAAATGGGGGATATGCTAAAAGAAAACGCGTGATTTTATGATGAAAAGGGAGATTTCCGAAAAGAAAACACGTGATTTTTGCTTAAATGGGGGATTTCCGAAGAGAAAACGCGTGATATTTGCCTGAATGTGGGATTCTCGGAGACAAAACGCGTGATATTCGATGAAAAGGGGGATTTCCGAAAAGAAAATCGTGATATTCGCTTAAATGGGGGATTTGCGAAAAGAAAACGCATGATTTTATGATGAAAAGGGAGATTTCCGAAGAGAAAACACGTGATTTTCGCTTAAATGGGGGATTTGCAAAGAAAAAATTCACGATTTTCGCTTAAATGGTGGATTTGCGAAGAGAAAACGCGTGATATTTGCTTAAATGTTGGATTCTCGGAGATAAAACAGTTGATATTCGATTAAATGGGGGTTTTCCGAAAAGAAAACGAGTGATTTTCGCTTAAATGGTGGTTCTCGAAGAGAAAATTCATGATTTTCGCTTAAATGGGGGATTTCCAAAGAGAAAATTTATCATTTTCACCTAAGAGGGGGATTTCCGAAGAGAAACTGCATGATATTCGCTTAAATTGGTGATTTCTGAGGAGAAAATTCATGATTTTCGCCTAAATGTGGTATTTCCGAAGAGAAAACGCGTGAGATTCACTTAAATGGGTGATTTCCGAAGAGAAAAAGCATGATTTTCGCTTAAATGGGGGATTTCCAAAGAGAAAACGCGTGATATTTGCTTAAATAGGGGATTCTCAGAGATAAAACGGTTGATATTCGATTAAATGGGGGTTTTCCGAAAAGAAAACACGTGATTTTCGCTTAAATGGGGGATTTCCAAAGAGAAAATGCCTGTTTTTCGCCTAAATGGGGTATTCTCAAAGAATAAACGCGTGATTTTCACTTAAATGGGGTATTCTCGAAGAAAAAAACGCGTGATATTTGCTTAAATGGGGGATTTGCGAAGAAAAACTGCATGATTTTGGCATAAATGGGGGATTTGCGAAGAGAAAATGCGTGATATTCGCTTAAATGGCAGATTTCTGAAGAGAAAACGCGTGATTTTTCACTTAAATGGGGGATTCTCGAAAAGAAAACGCAGGATTATCGCTTAAATGGGGGATTTTCAAAGATAAAATGCATGATTTTCGCTTAAATGCGGGATTTGCATAGAGAAAACGCGTAATTGTTGCTTAAATGGGGGATTGCTGATGAGAAACCGTGTGATTTTCGCTTAAATGGGGGATTTCTGAAGAGAAAATGCGTGATTTTCACTTAAATGGGGTATTCTCGAAGAAAAAATGCGTGATATTCGCTTAAATGGGTGATTACCGAGGAGAAAATCATTATTTTAGCCTAAATGGGGGATTTTTGAAGAAAAAACGCATGATATTTGCTTAAATGTGGGATTTGCGAAGATAAATAGCGTGATATTCGATTAAACGGAGGATTTCCGAAAAGAAAACACGTCATTTTTGCTTAAATGGGGGATATGCTAAAAGAAAACGCGTGATTTTATGATGAAAAGGGAGATTTCCGAAAAGAAAACACGTGATTTTTGCTTAAATGGGGGATTTCCGAAGAGAAAACGCGTGATATTTGCCTGAATGTGGGATTCTCGGAGACAAAACGCGTGATATTCGATGAAAAGGGGGATTTCCGAAAAGAAAATCGTGATATTCGCTTAAATGGGGGATTTGCGAAAAGAAAACGCATGATTTTATGATGAAAAGGGAGATTTCCGAAGAGAAAACACGTGATTTTCGCTTAAATGGGGGATTTGCAAAGAAAAAATTCACGATTTTCGCTTAAATGGTGGATTTGCGAAGAGAAAACGCGTGATATTTGCTTAAATGTTGGATTCTCGGAGATAAAACAGTTGATATTCGATTAAATGGGGGTTTTCCGAAAAGAAAACGAGTGATTTTCGCTTAAATGGTGGTTCTCGAAGAGAAAATTCATGATTTTCGCTTAAATGGGGGATTTCCAAAGAGAAAATTTATCATTTTCACCTAAGAGGGGGATTTCCGAAGAGAAACTGCATGATATTCGCTTAAATTGGTGATTTCTGAGGAGAAAATTCATGATTTTCGCCTAAATGTGGTATTTCCGAAGAGAAAACGCGTGAGATTCACTTAAATGGGTGATTTCCGAAGAGAAAAAGCATGATTTTCGCTTAAATGGGGGATTTCCAAAGAGAAAACGCGTGATATTTGCTTAAATAGGGGATTCTCAGAGATAAAACGGTTGATATTCGATTAAATGGGGGGTTTTCCGAAAAGAAAACACGTGATTTTCGCTTAAATGGGGGATTTCCAAAGAGAAAATGCCTGTTTTTCGCCTAAATGGGGTATTCTCAAAGAATAAACGCGTGATTTTCACTTAAATGGGGTATTCTCGAAGAAAAAACGCGTGATATTTGCTTAAATGGGGGATTTGCGAAGAAAAACTGCATGATTTTGGCATAAATGGGGGATTTGCGAAGAGAAAATGCGTGATATTCGCTTAAATGGCAGATTTCTGAAGAGAAAACGCGTGATTTTTCACTTAAATGGGGGATTCTCGAAAAGAAAACGCAGGATTATCGCTTAAATGGGGGATTTTCAAAGATAAAATGCATGATTTTCGCTTAAATGCGGGATTTGCATAGAGAAAACGCGTAATTGTTGCTTAAATGGGGGATTGCTGATGAGAAACCGTGTGATTTTCGCTTAAATGGGGGATTTCTGAAGAGAAAATGCGTGATTTTCACTTAAATGGGGTATTCTCGAAGAAAAAATGCGTGATATTCGCTTAAATGGGTGATTACCGAGGAGAAAATCATTATTTTAGCCTAAATGGGGGATTTTTGAAAAAAAAACGCATGATATTTGCTTAAATGTGGGATTTGCGAAGATAAATAGCGTGATATTCGATTAAACGGAGGATTTCCGAAAAGAAAACACGTCATTTTTGCTTAAATGGGGGATATGCTAAAAGAAAACGCGTGATTTTATGATGAAAAGGGAGATTTCCGAAAAGAAAACACGTGATTTTTGCTTAAATGGGGGATTTCCGAAGAGAAAACGCGTGATATTTGCCTGAATGTGGGATTCTCGGAGACAAAACGCGTGATATTCGATGAAAAGGGGGATTTCCGAAAAGAAAATCGTGATATTCGCTTAAATGGGGGATTTGCGAAAAGAAAACGCATGATTTTATGATGAAAAGGGAGATTTCCGAAGAGAAAACACGTGATTTTCGCTTAAATGGGGGATTTGCAAAGAAAAAATTCACGATTTTCGCTTAAATGGTGGATTTGCGAAGAGAAAACGCGTGATATTTGCTTAAATGTTGGATTCTCGGAGATAAAACAGTTGATATTCGATTAAATGGGGGTTTCCGAAAAGAAAACGAGTGATTTTCGCTTAAATGGTGGTTCTCGAAGAGAAAATTCATGATTTTCGCTTAAATGGGGGATTTCCAAAGAGAAAATTTATCATTTTCACCTAAGAGGGGGATTTCCGAAGAGAAACTGCATGATATTCGCTTAAATTGGTGATTTCTGAGGAGAAAATTCATGATTTTCGCCTAAATGTGGTATTTCCGAAGAGAAAACGCGTGAGATTCACTTAAATGGGTGATTTCCGAAGAGAAAAAGCATGATTTTCGCTTAAATGGGGGATTTCCAAAGAGAAAACGCGTGATATTTGCTTAAATAGGGGATTCTCAGAGATAAAACGGTTGATATTCGATTAAATGGGGGGTTTCCGAAAAGAAAACACGTGATTTTCGCTTAAATGGGGGATTTCCAAAGAGAAAATGCCTGTTTTTCGCCTAAATGGGGTATTCTCAAAGAATAAACGCGTGATTTTCACTTAAATGGGGTATTCTCGAAGAAAAAACGCGTGATATTTGCTTAAATGGGGGATTTGCGAAGAAAAACTGCATGATTTTGGCATAAATGGGGGATTTGCGAAGAGAAAATGCGTGATATTCGCTTAAATGGCAGATTTCTGAAGAGAAAACGCGTGATTTTTCACTTAAATGGGGGATTCTCGAAAAGAAAACGCAGGATTATCGCTTAAATGGGGGATTTTCAAAGATAAAATGCATGATTTTCGCTTAAATGCGGGATTTGCATAGAGAAAACGCGTAATTGTTGCTTAAATGGGGGATTGCTGATGAGAAACCGTGTGATTTTCGCTTAAATGGGGGATTTCTGAAGAGAAAATGCGTGATTTTCACTTAAATGGGGTATTCTCGAAGAAAAAATGCGTGATATTCGCTTAAATGGGTGATTACCGAGGAGAAAATCATTATTTTAGCCTAAATGGGGGATTTTTGAAGAAAAAACGCATGATATTTGCTTAAATGTGGGATTTGCGAAGATAAATAGCGTGATATTCGATTAAACGGAGGATTTCCGAAAAGAAAACACGTCATTTTTGCTTAAATGGGGGATATGCTAAAAGAAAACGCGTGATTTTATGATGAAAAGGGAGATTTCCGAAAAGAAAACACGTGATTTTTGCTTAAATGGGGGATTTCCGAAGAGAAAACGCGTGATATTTGCCTGAATGTGGGATTCTCGGAGACAAAACGCGTGATATTCGATGAAAAGGGGGATTTCCGAAAAGAAAATCGTGATATTCGCTTAAATGGGGGATTTGCGAAAAGAAAACGCATGATTTTATGATGAAAAGGGAGATTTCCGAAGAGAAAACACGTGATTTTCGCTTAAATGGGGGATTTGCAAAGAAAAAATTCACGATTTTCGCTTAAATGGTGGATTTGCGAAGAGAAAACGCGTGATATTTGCTTAAATGTTGGATTCTCGGAGATAAAACAGTTGATATTCGATTAAATGGGGGTTTTCCGAAAAGAAAACGAGTGATTTTCGCTTAAATGGTGGTTCTCGAAGAGAAAATTCATGATTTTCGCTTAAATGGGGGATTTCCAAAGAGAAAATTTATCATTTTCACCTAAGAGGGGGATTTCCGAAGAGAAACTGCATGATATTCGCTTAAATTGGTGATTTCTGAGGAGAAAATTCATGATTTTCGCCTAAATGTGGTATTTCCGAAGAGAAAACGCGTGAGATTCACTTAAATGGGTGATTTCCGAAGAGAAAAAAGCATGATTTTCGCTTAAATGGGGGATTTCCAAAGAGAAAACGCGTGATATTTGCTTAAATAGGGGATTCTCAGAGATAAAACGGTTGATATTCGATTAAATGGGGGTTTTCCGAAAAGAAAACACGTGATTTTCGCTTAAATGGGGGATTTCCAAAGAGAAAATGCCTGTTTTTCGCCTAAATGGGGTATTCTCAAAGAATAAACGCGTGATTTTCACTTAAATGGGGTATTCTCGAAGAAAAAACGCGTGATATTTGCTTAAATGGGGGATTTGCGAAGAAAAACTGCATGATTTTGGCATAAATGGGGGATTTGCGAAGAGAAAATGCGTGATATTCGCTTAAATGGCAGATTTCTGAAGAGAAAACGCGTGATTTTTCACTTAAATGGGGGATTCTCGAAAAGAAAACGCAGGATTATCGCTTAAATGGGGGATTTTCAAAGATAAAATGCATGATTTTCGCTTAAATGCGGGATTTGCATAGAGAAAACGCGTAATTGTTGCTTAAATGGGGGATTGCTGATGAGAAACCGTGTGATTTTCGCTTAAATGGGGGATTTCTGAAGAGAAAATGCGTGATTTTCACTTAAATGGGGTATTCTCGAAGAAAAAATGCGTGATATTCGCTTAAATGGGTGATTACCGAGGAGAAAATCATTATTTTAGCCTAAATGGGGGATTTTTGAAGAAAAAACGCATGATATTTGCTTAAATGTGGGATTTGCGAAGATAAATAGCGTGATATTCGATTAAACGGAGGATTTCCGAAAAGAAAACACGTCATTTTTGCTTAAATGGGGGATATGCTAAAAGAAAACGCGTGATTTTATGATGAAAAGGGAGATTTCCGAAAAGAAAACACGTGATTTTTGCTTAAATGGGGGATTTCCGAAGAGAAAACGCGTGATATTTGCCTGAATGTGGGATTCTCGGAGACAAAACGCGTGATATTCGATGAAAAGGGGGATTTCCGAAAAGAAAATCGTGATATTCGCTTAAATGGGGGATTTGCGAAAAGAAAACGCATGATTTTATGATGAAAAGGGAGATTTCCGAAGAGAAAACACGTGATTTTCGCTTAAATGGGGGATTTGCAAAGAAAAAATTCACGATTTTCGCTTAAATGGTGGATTTGCGAAGAGAAAACGCGTGATATTTGCTTAAATGTTGGATTCTCGGAGATAAAACAGTTGATATTCGATTAAATGGGGTTTTCCGAAAAGAAAACGAGTGATTTTCGCTTAAATGGTGGTTCTCGAAGAGAAAATTCATGATTTTCGCTTAAATGGGGGATTTCCAAAGAGAAAATTTATCATTTTCACCTAAGAGGGGGATTTCCGAAGAGAAACTGCATGATATTCGCTTAAATTGGTGATTTCTGAGGAGAAAATTCATGATTTTCGCCTAAATGTGGTATTTCCGAAGAGAAAACGCGTGAGATTCACTTAAATGGGTGATTTCCGAAGAGAAAAAGCATGATTTTCGCTTAAATGGGGGATTTCCAAAGAGAAAACGCGTGATATTTGCTTAAATAGGGGATTCTCAGAGATAAAACGGTTGATATTCGATTAAATGGGGGGTTTTCCGAAAAGAAAACACGTGATTTTCGCTTAAATGGGGGATTTCCAAAGAGAAAATGCCTGTTTTTCGCCTAAATGGGGTATTCTCAAAGAATAAACGCGTGATTTTCACTTAAATGGGGTATTCTCGAAGAAAAAAACGCGTGATATTTGCTTAAATGGGGGATTTGCGAAGAAAAACTGCATGATTTTGGCATAAATGGGGGATTTGCGAAGAGAAAATGCGTGATATTCGCTTAAATGGCAGATTTCTGAAGAGAAAACGCGTGATTTTTCACTTAAATGGGGGATTCTCGAAAAGAAAACGCAGGATTATCGCTTAAATGGGGGATTTTCAAAGATAAAATGCATGATTTTCGCTTAAATGCGGGATTTGCATAGAGAAAACGCGTAATTGTTGCTTAAATGGGGGATTGCTGATGAGAAACCGTGTGATTTTCGCTTAAATGGGGGATTTCTGAAGAGAAAATGCGTGATTTTCACTTAAATGGGGTATTCTCGAAGAAAAAATGCGTGATATTCGCTTAAATGGGTGATTACCGAGGAGAAAATCATTATTTTAGCCTAAATGGGGGATTTTTGAAGAAAAAACGCATGATATTTGCTTAAATGTGGGATTTGCGAAGATAAATAGCGTGATATTCGATTAAACGGAGGATTTCCGAAAAGAAAACACGTCATTTTTGCTTAAATGGGGGATATGCTAAAAGAAAACGCGTGATTTTATGATGAAAAGGGAGATTTCCGAAAAGAAAACACGTGATTTTTGCTTAAATGGGGGATTTCCGAAGAGAAAACGCGTGATATTTGCCTGAATGTGGGATTCTCGGAGACAAAACGCGTGATATTCGATGAAAAGGGGGATTTCCGAAAAGAAAATCGTGATATTCGCTTAAATGGGGGATTTGCGAAAAGAAAACGCATGATTTTATGATGAAAAGGGAGATTTCCGAAGAGAAAACACGTGATTTTCGCTTAAATGGGGGATTTGCAAAGAAAAAATTCACGATTTTCGCTTAAATGGTGGATTTGCGAAGAGAAAACGCGTGATATTTGCTTAAATGTTGGATTCTCGGAGATAAAACAGTTGATATTCGATTAAATGGGGGTTTTCCGAAAAGAAAACGAGTGATTTTCGCTTAAATGGTGGTTCTCGAAGAGAAAATTCATGATTTTCGCTTAAATGGGGGATTTCCAAAGAGAAAATTTATCATTTTCACCTAAGAGGGGGATTTCCGAAGAGAAACTGCATGATATTCGCTTAAATTGGTGATTTCTGAGGAGAAAATTCATGATTTTCGCCTAAATGTGGTATTTCCGAAGAGAAAACGCGTGAGATTCACTTAAATGGGTGATTTCCGAAGAGAAAAAGCATGATTTTCGCTTAAATGGGGGATTTCCAAAGAGAAAACGCGTGATATTTGCTTAAATAGGGGATTCTCAGAGATAAAACGGTTGATATTCGATTAAATGGGGGGTTTTCCGAAAAGAAAACACGTGATTTTCGCTTAAATGGGGGATTTCCAAAGAGAAAATGCCTGTTTTTCGCCTAAATGGGGTATTCTCAAAGAATAAACGCGTGATTTTCACTTAAATGGGGTATTCTCGAAGAAAAAAACGCGTGATATTTGCTTAAATGGGGGATTTGCGAAGAAAAACTGCATGATTTTGGCATAAATGGGGGATTTGCGAAGAGAAAATGCGTGATATTCGCTTAAATGGCAGATTTCTGAAGAGAAAACGCGTGATTTTTCACTTAAATGGGGGATTCTCGAAAAGAAAACGCAGGATTATCGCTTAAATGGGGGATTTTCAAAGATAAAATGCATGATTTTCGCTTAAATGCGGGATTTGCATAGAGAAAACGCGTAATTGTTGCTTAAATGGGGGATTGCTGATGAGAAACCGTGTGATTTTCGCTTAAATGGGGGATTTCTGAAGAGAAAATGCGTGATTTTCACTTAAATGGGGTATTCTCGAAGAAAAAATGCGTGATATTCGCTTAAATGGGTGATTACCGAGGAGAAAATCATTATTTTAGCCTAAATGGGGGATTTTTGAAGAAAAAACGCATGATATTTGCTTAAATGTGGGATTTGCGAAGATAAATAGCGTGATATTCGATTAAACGGAGGATTTCCGAAAAGAAAACACGTCATTTTTGCTTAAATGGGGGATATGCTAAAAGAAAACGCGTGATTTTATGATGAAAAGGGAGATTTCCGAAAAGAAAACACGTGATTTTTGCTTAAATGGGGGATTTCCGAAGAGAAAACGCGTGATATTTGCCTGAATGTGGGATTCTCGGAGACAAAACGCGTGATATTCGATGAAAAGGGGGATTTCCGAAAAGAAAATCGTGATATT
Organism: Gallus gallus; assembly: GCF_016699485.2. Taxonomy (NCBI): domain Eukaryota; kingdom Metazoa; phylum Chordata; class Aves; order Galliformes; family Phasianidae; genus Gallus; species Gallus gallus. The sequence goes on from NW_024095976.1 coordinate 86,686, forward strand.
CGCTTAAATGGGGGATTTGCGAAAAGAAAACGCATGATTTTATGATGAAAAGGGAGATTTCCGAAGAGAAAACACGTGATTTTCGCTTAAATGGGGGATTTGCAAAGAAAAAATTCACGATTTTCGCTTAAATGGTGGATTTGCGAAGAGAAAACGCGTGATATTTGCTTAAATGTTGGATTCTCGGAGATAAAACAGTTGATATTCGATTAAATGGGGGTTTTCCGAAAAGAAAACGAGTGATTTTCGCTTAAATGGTGGTTCTCGAAGAGAAAATTCATGATTTTCGCTTAAATGGGGGATTTCCAAAGAGAAAATTTATCATTTTCACCTAAGAGGGGGATTTCCGAAGAGAAACTGCATGATATTCGCTTAAATTGGTGATTTCTGAGGAGAAAATTCATGATTTTCGCCTAAATGTGGTATTTCCGAAGAGAAAACGCGTGAGATTCACTTAAATGGGTGATTTCCGAAGAGAAAAAGCATGATTTTCGCTTAAATGGGGGATTTCCAAAGAGAAAACGCGTGATATTTGCTTAAATAGGGGATTCTCAGAGATAAAACGGTTGATATTCGATTAAATGGGGGGTTTTCCGAAAAGAAAACACGTGATTTTCGCTTAAATGGGGGATTTCCAAAGAGAAAATGCCTGTTTTTCGCCTAAATGGGGTATTCTCAAAGAATAAACGCGTGATTTTCACTTAAATGGGGTATTCTCGAAGAAAAAACGCGTGATATTTGCTTAAATGGGGGATTTGCGAAGAAAAACTGCATGATTTTGGCATAAATGGGGGATTTGCGAAGAGAAAATGCGTGATATTCGCTTAAATGGCAGATTTCTGAAGAGAAAACGCGTGATTTTTCACTTAAATGGGGGATTCTCGAAAAGAAAACGCAGGATTATCGCTTAAATGGGGGATTTTCAAAGATAAAATGCATGATTTTCGCTTAAATGCGGGATTTGCATAGAGAAAACGCGTAATTGTTGCTTAAATGGGGGATTGCTGATGAGAAACCGTGTGATTTTCGCTTAAATGGGGGATTTCTGAAGAGAAAATGCGTGATTTTCACTTAAATGGGGTATTCTCGAAAAAAAAATGCGTGATATTCGCTTAAATGGGTGATTACCGAGGAGAAAATCATTATTTTAGCCTAAATGGGGGATTTTTGAAGAAAAAACGCATGATATTTGCTTAAATGTGGGATTTGCGAAGATAAATAGCGTGATATTCGATTAAACGGAGGATTTCCGAAAAGAAAACACGTCATTTTTGCTTAAATGGGGGATATGCTAAAAGAAAACGCGTGATTTTATGATGAAAAGGGAGATTTCCGAAAAGAAAACACGTGATTTTTGCTTAAATGGGGGATTTCCGAAGAGAAAACGCGTGATATTTGCCTGAATGTGGGATTCTCGGAGACAAAACGCGTGATATTCGATGAAAAGGGGGATTTCCGAAAAGAAAATCGTGATATTCGCTTAAATGGGGGATTTGCGAAAAGAAAACGCATGATTTTATGATGAAAAGGGAGATTTCCGAAGAGAAAACACGTGATTTTCGCTTAAATGGGGGATTTGCAAAGAAAAAATTCACGATTTTCGCTTAAATGGTGGATTTGCGAGAGAGAAAACGCGTGATATTTGCTTAAATGTTGGATTCTCGGAGATAAAACAGTTGATATTCGATTAAATGGGGGTTTTCCGAAAAGAAAACGAGTGATTTTCGCTTAAATGGTGGTTCTCGAAGAGAAAATTCATGATTTTCGCTTAAATGGGGGATTTCCAAAGAAAAATTTATCATTTTCACCTAAGAGGGGGATTTCCGAAGAGAAACTGCATGATATTCGCTTAAATTGGTGATTTCTGAGGAGAAAATTCATGATTTTCGCCTAAATGTGGTATTTCCGAAGAGAAAACGCGTGAGATTCACTTAAATGGGTGATTTCCGAAGAGAAAAAGCATGATTTTCGCTTAAATGGGGGATTTCCAAAGAGAAAACGCGTGATATTTGCTTAAATAGGGGATTCTCAGAGATAAAACGGTTGATATTCGATTAAATGGGGGGTTTTCCGAAAAGAAAACACGTGATTTTCGCTTAAATGGGGGATTTCCAAAGAGAAAATGCCTGTTTTTCGCCTAAATGGGGTATTCTCAAAGAATAAACGCGTGATTTTCACTTAAATGGGGTATTCTCGAAGAAAAAAAAACGCGTGATATTTGCTTAAATGGGGGATTTGCGAAGAAAAACTGCATGATTTTGGCATAAATGGGGGATTTGCGAAGAGAAAATGCGTGATATTCGCTTAAATGGCAGATTTCTGAAGAGAAAACGCGTGATTTTTCACTTAAATGGGGATTCTCGAAAAGAAAACGCAGGATTATCGCTTAAATGGGGGATTTTCAAAGATAAAATGCATGATTTTCGCTTAAATGCGGGATTTGCATAGAGAAAACGCGTAATTGTTGCTTAAATGGGGGATTGCTGATGAGAAACCGTGTGATTTTCGCTTAAATGGGGATTTCTGAAGAGAAAATGCGTGATTTTCACTTAAATGGGGTATTCTCGAAGAAAAAATGCGTGATATTCGCTTAAATGGGTGATTACCGAGGAGAAAATCATTATTTTAGCCTAAATGGGGGATTTTTGAAGAAAAAAAAACGCATGATATTTGCTTAAATGTGGGATTTGCGAAGATAAATAGCGTGATATTCGATTAAACGGAGGATTTCCGAAAAGAAAACACGTCATTTTTGCTTAAATGGGGGATATGCTAAAAGAAAACGCGTGATTTTATGATGAAAAGGGAGATTTCCGAAAAGAAAACACGTGATTTTTGCTTAACTTAAAGGGGATTTCCGAAGAGAAAACGCGTGATATTTGCCTGAATGTGGGATTCTCGGAGACAAAACGCGTGATATTCGATGAAAAGGGATTTCCGAAAGAAAATCGTGATATTCGCTTAAATGGGGGATTTGCGAAAAGAAAACGCATGATTTATGATATGAAAAGGGAGATTTCCGAAGAGGGAAAAAAACGTGATTTCGCTTAAATGGGGGATTTGCAAGAAAAAATTCACGATTTTCGCTTAAATGGGGGATTTGCGAAGAGAAAACGCGTGATATTTGCTTAAATGTTGGATTCTCGGAGATAAAACAGTTGATATTCGATTAAATGGGGGTTTTCCGAAAAGAAAAACACGTGATTTTCGCTTAAATGGGGGATTTCCAAAGAGAAAATGCCTGTTTTTCGCCTAAATGGGGTATTCTCAAAGAATAAACGCGTGATTTTCACTTAAATGGGGTATTCTCGAAGAAAAAAAACGCGTGATATTTGCTTAAATGGGGGATTTGCGAAAAAAAACTGCATGATTTTGGCATAAATGGGGGATTTGCGAAGAGAAAATGCGTGATATTCGCTTAAATGGCAGATTTCTGAAGAGAAAACGCGTGATTTTTCACTTAAATGGGGATTCTCGAAAAGAAAACGCAGGATTATCGCTTAAATGGGGGATTTTCAAAGATAAAATGCATGATTTTCGCTTAAATGCGGGATTTGCATAGAGAAAACGCGTAATTGTTGCTTAAATGGGGGATTGCTGATGAGAAACCGTGTGATTTTCGCTTAAATGGGGGATTTCTGAAGAGAAAATGCGTGATTTTCACTTAAATGGGGTATTCTCGAAGAAAAAATGCGTGATATTCGCTTAAATGGGTGATTACCGAGGAGAAAATCATTATTTTAGCCTAAATGGGGGATTTTTGAAGAAAAAACGCATGATATTTGCTTAAATGGGATTTGCGAAGATAAATAGCGTGATATTCGATTAAACGGAGGATTTCCGAAAAGAAAACACGTCATTTTTGCTTAAATGGGGGATATGCTAAAAGAAAACGCGTGATTTTATGATGAAAAGGGAGATTTCCGAAAAGAAAACACGTGATTTTTGCTTAAATGGGGGATTTCCGAAGAGAAAAACGCGTGATATTTGCCTGAATGTGGGATTCTCGGAGACAAAACGCGTGATATTCGATGAAAAGGGGGATTTCCGAAAAGAAAATCGTGATATTCGCTTAAATGGGGGATTTGCGAAAAGAAAACGCATGATTTTATGATGAAAAGGGAGATTTCCGAAGAGAAAACACGTGATTTTCGCTTAAATGGGGGATTTGCAAAGAAAAAATTCACGATTTTCGCTTAAATGGTGGATTTGCGAAGAGAAAACGCGTGATATTTGCTTAAATGTTGGATTCTCGGAGATAAAACAGTTGATATTCGATTAAATGGGGGTTTTCCGAAAAGAAAACGAGTGATTTTCGCTTAAATGGTGGTTCTCGAAGAGAAAATTCATGATTTTCGCTTAAATGGGGGATTTCCAAAGAGAAAATTTATCATTTTCACCTAAGAGGGGGATTTCCGAAGAGAAACTGCATGATATTCGCTTAAATTGGTGATTTCTGAGGAGAAAATTCATGATTTTCGCCTAAATGTGGTATTTCCGAAGAGAAAACGCGTGAGATTCACTTAAATGGGTGATTTCCGAAGAGAAAAAGCATGATTTTCGCTTAAATGGGGGATTTCCAAAGAGAAAACGCGTGATATTTGCTTAAATAGGGGATTCTCAGAGATAAAACGGTTGATATTCGATTAAATGGGGGGTTTTCCGAAAAGAAAACACGTGATTTTCGCTTAAATGGGGGATTTCAAAGAGAAAATGCCTGTTTTTCGCCTAAATGGGGTATTCTCAAAGAATAAACGCGTGATTTTCACTTAAATGGGGTATTCTCGAAGAAAAAACGCGTGATATTTGCTTAAATGGGGGATTTGCGAAGAAAAACTGCATGATTTTGGCATAAATGGGGGATTTGCGAAGAGAAAATGCGTGATATTCGCTTAAATGGCAGATTTCTGAAGAGAAAACGCGTGATTTTTCACTTAAATGGGGGATTCTCGAAAAGAAAACGCAGGATTATCGCTTAAATGGGGGATTTTCAAAGATAAAATGCATGATTTTCGCTTAAATGCGGGATTTGCATAGAGAAAACGCGTAATTGTTGCTTAAATGGGGGATTGCTGATGAGAAACCGTGTGATTTTCGCTTAAATGGGGGATTTCTGAAGAGAAAATGCGTGATTTTCACTTAAATGGGGTATTCTCGAAGAAAAAATGCGTGATATTCGCTTAAATGGGTGATTACCGAGGAGAAAATCATTATTTTAGCCTAAATGGGGGATTTTTGAAGAAAAAACGCATGATATTTGCTTAAATGTGGGATTTGCGAAGATAAATAGCGTGATATTCGATTAAACGGAGGATTTCCGAAAAGAAAACACGTCATTTTTGCTTAAATGGGGGATATGCTAAAAGAAAACGCGTGATTTTATGATGAAAAGGGAGATTTCCGAAAAGAAAACACGTGATTTTTGCTTAAATGGGGATTTCCGAAGAGAAAACGCGTGATATTTGCCTGAATGTGGGATTCTCGGAGACAAAACGCGTGATATTCGATGAAAAGGGGATTTCCGAAAAGAAAATCGTGATATTCGCTTAAATGGGGGATTTGCGAAAAGAAAACGCATGATTTTATGATGAAAAGGGAGATTTCCGAAGAGAAAACACGTGATTTTCGCTTAAATGGGGGATTTGCAAAGAAAAAATTCACGATTTTCGCTTAAATGGTGGATTTGCGAAGAGAAAACGCGTGATATTTGCTTAAATGTTGGATTCTCGGAGATAAAACAGTTGATATTCGATTAAATGGGGGTTTTCCGAAAAGAAAACGAGTGATTTTCGCTTAAATGGTGGTTCTCGAAGAGAAAATTCATGATTTTCGCTTAAATGGGGGATTTCCAAAGAGAAAATTTATCATTTTCACCTAAGAGGGGGATTTCCGAAGAGAAACTGCATGATATTCGCTTAAATTGGTGATTTCTGAGGAGAAAATTCATGATTTTCGCCTAAATGTGGTATTTCCGAAGAGAAAACGCGTGAGATTCACTTAAATGGGTGATTTCCGAAGAGAAAAAGCATGATTTTCGCTTAAATGGGGGATTTCCAAAGAGAAAACGCGTGATATTTGCTTAAATAGGGGATTCTCAGAGATAAAACGGTTGATATTCGATTAAATGGGGGTTTTCCGAAAAGAAAACACGTGATTTTCGCTTAAATGGGGGATTTCCAAAGAGAAAATGCCTGTTTTTCGCCTAAATGGGGTATTCTCAAAGAATAAACGCGTGATTTTCACTTAAATGGGGTATTCTCGAAGAAAAAAACGCGTGATATTTGCTTAAATGGGGGATTTGCGAAGAAAAACTGCATGATTTTGGCATAAATGGGGGATTTGCGAAGAGAAAATGCGTGATATTCGCTTAAATGGCAGATTTCTGAAGAGAAAACGCGTGATTTTTCACTTAAATGGGGGATTCTCGAAAAGAAAACGCAGGATTATCGCTTAAATGGGGGATTTTCAAAGATAAAATGCATGATTTTCGCTTAAATGCGGGATTTGCATAGAGAGAAAACGCGTAATTGTTGCTTAAATGGGGATTGCTGATGAGAAACCGTGTGATTTTCGCTTAAATGGGGGATTTCTGAAGAGAAAATGCGTGATTTTCACTTAAATGGGGTATTCTCGAAGAAAAAAATGCGTGATATTCGCTTAAATGGGTGATTACCGAGGAGAAAATCATTATTTTAGCCTAAATGGGGGATTTTTGAAGAAAAAACGCATGATATTTGCTTAAATGTGGGATTTGCGAAGATAAATAGCGTGATATTCGATTAAACGGAGGATTTCCGAAAAGAAAACACGTCATTTTGCTTAAATGGGGGATATGCTAAAAGAAAACGCGTGATTTTATGATGAAAAGGGAGATTTCCGAAAAGAAAACACGTGATTTTTGCTTAAATGGGGGATTTCCGAAGAGAAAACGCGTGATATTTGCCTGAATGTGGGATTCTCGGAGACAAAACGCGTGATATTCGATGAAAAGGGGGATTTCCGAAAAGAAAATCGTGATATTCGCTTAAATGGGGGATTTGCGAAAAGAAAACGCATGATTTTATGATGAAAAGGGAGATTTCCGAAGAGAAAACACGTGATTTTCGCTTAAATGGGGGATTTGCAAAAAAAAAATTCACGATTTTCGCTTAAATGGTGGATTTGCGAAGAGAAAACGCGTGATATTTGCTTAAATGTTGGATTCTCGGAGATAAAACAGTTGATATTCGATTAAATGGGGGTTTTCCGAAAAGAAAACGAGTGATTTTCGCTTAAATGGTGGTTCTCGAAGAGAAAATTCATGATTTTCGCTTAAATGGGGGATTTCCAAAGAGAAAATTTATCATTTTCACCTAAGAGGGGGATTTCCGAAGAGAAACTGCATGATATTCGCTTAAATTGGTGATTTCTGAGGAGAAAATTCATGATTTTCGCCTAAATGTGGTATTTCCGAAGAGAAAACGCGTGAGATTCACTTAAATGGGTGATTTCCGAAGAGAAAAAGCATGATTTTCGCTTAAATGGGGGATTTCCAAAGAGAAAACGCGTGATATTTGCTTAAATAGGGGATTCTCAGAGATAAAACGGTTGATATTCGATTAAATGGGGGGTTTTCCGAAAAAAGAAAACACGTGATTTTCGCTTAAATGGGGGATTTCCAAAGAGAAAATGCCTGTTTTTCGCCTAAATGGGGTATTCTCAAAGAATAAACGCGTGATTTTCACTTAAATGGGGTATTCTCGAAGAAAAAACGCGTGATATTTGCTTAAATGGGGGATTTGCGAAGAAAAACTGCATGATTTTGGCATAAATGGGGGATTTGCGAAGAGAAAATGCGTGATATTCGCTTAAATGGCAGATTTCTGAAGAGAAAACGCGTGATTTTTCACTTAAATGGGGGATTCTCGAAAAGAAAACGCAGGATTATCGCTTAAATGGGGGATTTTCAAAGATAAAATGCATGATTTTCGCTTAAATGCGGGATTTGCATAGAGAAAACGCGTAATTGTTGCTTAAATGGGGGATTGCTGATGAGAAACCGTGTGATTTTCGCTTAAATGGGGGATTTCTGAAGAGAAAATGCGTGATTTTCACTTAAATGGGGTATTCTCGAAGAAAAAATGCGTGATATTCGCTTAAATGGGTGATTACCGAGGAGAAAATCATTATTTTAGCCTAAATGGGGATTTTTGAAGAAAAAACGCATGATATTTGCTTAAATGTGGGATTTGCGAAGATAAATAGCGTGATATTCGATTAAACGGAGGATTTCCGAAAAGAAAACACGTCATTTTTGCTTAAATGGGGGATATGCTAAAAGAAAACGCGTGATTTTATGATGAAAAGGGAGATTTCCGAAAAGAAAAACACGTGATTTTTGCTTAAATGGGGGATTTCCGAAGAGAAAACGCGTGATATTTGCCTGAATGTGGGATTCTCGGAGACAAAACGCGTGATATTCGATGAAAAGGGGATTTCCGAAAAGAAAATCGTGATATTCGCTTAAATGGGGGATTTGCGAAAAGAAAACGCATGATTTTATGATGAAAAGGGAGATTTCCGAAGAGAAAACACGTGATTTTCGCTTAAATGGGGGATTTGCAAAGAAAAAATTCACGATTTTCGCTTAAATGGTGGATTTGCGAAGAGAAAACGCGTGATATTTGCTTAAATGTTGGATTCTCGGAGATAAAACAGTTGATATTCGATTAAATGGGGGTTTTCCGAAAGAAAACGAGTGATTTTCGCTTAAATGGTGGTTCTCGAAGAGAAAATTCATGATTTTCGCTTAAATGGGGGATTTCCAAAGAGAAAATTTATCATTTTCACCTAAGAGGGGATTTCCGAAGAAAACTGCATGATATTCGCTTAAATTGGTGATTTCTGAGGAGAAAATTCATGATTTTCGCCTAAATGTGGTATTTCCGAAGAGAAAACGCGTGAGATTCACTTAAATGGGTGATTTCGAAGAGAAAAAGCATGATTTTCGCTAAATGGGGGATTTCCAAAGAGAAAACGCGTGATATTTGCTTAAATAGGGGATTCTCAGAGATAAAACGGTTGATATTCGATTAAATGGGGGTTTTCCGAAAAAAAACACGTGATTTTCGCTTAAATGGGGGATTTCCAAAGAGAAAATGCCTGTTTTTCGCCTAAATGGGGTATTCTCAAAGAATAAACGCGTGATTTTCACTTAAATGGGGTATTCTCGAAGAAAAAACGCGTGATATTTGCTTAAATGGGGATTTGCGAAGAAAAATGCATGATTTTGGCATAAATGGGGATTTGCGAAGAGAAAATGCGTGATATTCGCTTAAATGGCAGATTTCTGAAGAGAAAACGCGTGATTTTTCACTTAAATGGGGGATTCTCGAAAAGAAAACGCAGGATTATCGCTTAATGGGGGATTTTCAAAGATAAAATGCATGATTTTCGCTTAAATGCGGGATTTGCATAGAGAAAACGCGTAATTGTTGCTTAAATGGGGATTGCTGATGAGAAAACCGTGTGATTTTCGCTTAAATGGGGGATTTCTGAAGAGAAAATGCGTGGTGATTTTCACTTAAAGGGGGTATTCTCGAAGAAAAAAATGCGTGATATTCGCTTAAATGGGTGATTACCGAGGAGAAATCATTATTTAGCCTAAAATGGGGGATTTTTGAAGAAA